>NC_135566.1:14490000-14587500 GCF_964340395.1 Glandiceps talaboti | reverse complement strand
GACGAATAACAAAAATAATGATGCCTAACTTCCTATTATGTGTGGATGCTAAACTCGATAGTTCAACTATTAGTGTTTAGCTTGGCGAACTGTTTGTTGTTTCGTATGACATCTTTACGCTGTTTTGGGTTAGATTGTTGGCTATGCACTATTGTCCCATCACCATTCAACGCAGTTGTGGCAATATACATGTTCAATAAGAAGTGTACTGATTACAGCTAGTTTACGCTATCATCTCGGCGCTATTTAATTGGTTCTAATTACCCTACACTGTTGCAATTTGCTAATTACAAACTTAGTTGCAGGGCGAAGATTAAGACGTTTCCTTGGGGCCATTCTCTATTGTCCGAAGCTGAGAAAAATCGATGTTTGTAGGTAGTTATAGCCGAGCCTTTTCTGAGGTCTCTTTTGTTTGTTCGTTATTCTAGAGTCGCGAGGTGCCAGCGCGTCTGCGATTCTCGGCCCCTACCTTTATTGCGAGCAGCTATGAAAGAAGTGTTCATTTTTCACTACGATGAGCGAGAAATTGAGCAGAAGAAAGAAAGCTTGCAAGAAAATAGCTCTTCCGGTGTCAATGAAAGCGGTAATTTCGCCGCGCCTTGATTGTTATGTGGTGTCATTTTAATTCGAGATTTGAGACCCCGTGTCAATCTTGACGGGACTCCATTGCAGCAATTGAAGCTAAAAAACGCTTCACGGTTCGTCAAACAGTGAATAACGTGTGCACTAAAACGTAAGCTTTGCTATTCGCAAACACCCTCCTTCACTTTCCGTTTTCTGTGATTGGATTGAATTATATGTCACTGAAAAAGCAAAAAAAAATTACGCGCTTTTCTTTCAACTAACAACATTCGGGATGTATAATTGCGAATTGTTGACTTGGGAGACAGACACAAGGAACTTACAGTGTTGAAATTAAAAGCTTATATGAAATAGAAAAAAATCAACTAAATAGTATTTGTTAGCCAAGGCAGAGAGCGTACAATGTAATTTTCGCCGCTAGTCCCAATCCTTTCAGCTTTACCGTACAAAACTTGATTAGGAACAGACAAGCAAACTTGTCTGTGATTAAGGTGGTCGGAAAATCCGATTTCGCAGAGGAGACTCAACACAATACGAAAATCACACAAAGGGGGTTTGAATATGGTCTCTGGCGATATACTCATTTGAGGAGGTGGCCCTCAGAAGTGCTTGCGATTAAACTGTTACACACAAACTCTTAAACAAGAAGCAGGGTTGTAAAAAGAAGAAACGGCTAGATCCAGATTCTGACAAAGCCGACCAAATTGCCTTTTGATGACATTGTCCGTAGGCTAAGTCAACTGAAATAAAAAATCAATGACACTGGACAAAAGAAGTTAAATGAAGTCCGTAAGTAAGGCGCCACTAGTTGGAATATCGCTTGCAGTGTCCAATGCCCGTTAATAATATATTCAACTTAGATCTACGCCTAGTGTGGAAGACCGGTACGATGAGGAAAGTAAGCGTATAGCTTTTCAGTCTCACACTGAGTATCCCTAACTTCATTGATTTCAGCAATATTGATACTGTCATGAGGTTTGTAATGAAAAAGGTGGCCACAGTCTGAACGAGAGCGGCGATAAAATAGCATTTATGTGATTTTTAGCCTATTAAAACTTGCCAAGCTCAACGCGAATCGAGTTCATTTGGTCGTATTTGTGAACAAGTGACTTTTAATCCGTGTTAGTAAGGAGAATACGATGATACACCATAAAAATCATGGTGAAAAGTAGATGGATTGGCCTCCCTGCGGAGAAATCTTGACCGTGTTCCCTCGTGTAATTGTAAGGTTGAAATTTACAGCACCTATTAATTTTTCACAAACTTTTTTGCAAATACGGCGCGTTGAGGCTGTCACATTCCGCCATTGGCCGGGAGGAACGGTCTCATCTTGCGATGTGATCAATGTGTCAGGGCCATAAGATCAGTTACCATGGCAATGCGATGGAGATAATGAGAAGGCAATGGTTGTGTTGTACAGGGCAAAAGGCGTGAAATTGACGACATATCGGGCTTTTAGTCGATGTACTGTTTCAGGAAATCTGACCAATGAGGACTTTTCACGGTTATTAGAGGACGACTTTAGATATTTGGCTCTCACTTGGATCATGGAACAGTGGACAAAGCTAGAGAGATTAAATCAGTGCGTGGCGATGTCTCCTACAATTTCTTCGGGAAGTTCGCTCCAACGATTGTTATTCTTGACAAGGAAACGTATAGATCTCTTTGAAACAAGGTTACAGTAAAACTTAACAGTACTGCCGTTGGCTTGTTTTTTTTATACGAACGCTAGGCCTCGACTCAAAGTCACTGATGGTCAGATAGAAAGTATATATAACAAGTGGGTGTCTTCCCCCCCCCCCCCAAACGTACACTTGTTCTGTAGAGAACTATATGATAGAAAAATTGATCAGATATACCATTCATCAATATCCATTTTCTTATTAAACTATCCCACGGTTATGCCATAGATTGACACATACTCACTTTGTGTGAACTGTCTAGTACAATCATATGACTCTAAGACATTTGGTACACTCAGAAGCTATTTTTGTCTAGGGACTACAATGTGTATTGGGTACACATGAGTGTGATATCTGCATCAAGAGTATATCTTGTGTTTTTAACGATAGGTAGTTTTGAAATCTCGGCGGAACTGTCAAATTTTACGTGACTTTAGGTGTCCCTGTGGCAAGCTGTATTACTACCATCATCATTTCGGAACTGTTTTTGATGTATTAAGCGTCTATTTTATGTTGTCGTTTTCATCACAGGGTCTGAAGTCGAACACAGAGCGGGAAGTACTCTTAAACGCAATGATTCGTGTTTATACCTTTTAATGAAGTATAAATGATCTCGATGTAGGCGATCTTTGTGCCGATGGCATAGATATCGGGTTCTCTTCGTGACAAAACAAGTTGGTTTTTGCTTTCAGAGAGTATTATACCAAGCATAATATAGACATTTTATGAGAATAACATCGCATGCACCTGTTTTTGCTCTTGCATGAGAACTGAAACATCCATAAAATCGGATAAGCCACAACCTGGCTAGTAAAGTGAATATAGTGTATTGCATAAAAATATCAAAAAACAGGGGTTAGACTTAACTTGAAGATACATTCGAACTGACAGATTGAGTGTAAAAGAAAAGTCTAGATGTTAATACATGTTTTGGAATACAGCCATGTTCCGTGAAATTTGTTTGAACAAACTTCTCAATTTTTTCCATTGAGTATATGTACTTGGACCCGATCCATAGAAAAAAATATTACTGATCTATATATTTCGGAAATTGGGTTGGAAAGTTACCATTTTAGCAAATGTTAGAAATTTTTCAAGAAAATGTCCCTCCCCACCAAAAAATAAATGTCTGGTATTGAAGGAATACAACATATCATGACGTCACATTATCCGTTTCCGGTTGCCTATCCCAAATTGAATTCATTTATTCCTGTTTAAGCAGAATCTAACCCATTGACTTACCTAATACTAACAGAACGATTTTTTATGACTTTGTTTTGAAGCGACTGAACCGGACGAACTTTTTTTCAGAGTCAAATTCCTGTAATAAAGATTGAAATAATCCTGTTCCTTTTGTGTGATTATTTTGAGAGAGTCGTTATACAACACACGACCGACAATACTCGGAGGTCATACGTAAAAAAACGACAGGTATAAATGACTTGATATCATTTGAGAGGCGTCAAGCTTTCCTCTGAAGATTTTATCCCTATATGCATAAAGTATTTATGTTTAAGCCATATCGGAAATGAGTTTTAAAGTTGTCCGCCTTAATGACAGCCATTTTCCCTATCGCTTGGGAGTGCACGAAAGATTAGAATTCTCCAAGAATATAATTTTTACCCGTTTCGTGTAATTAGGCGTTGGATTAGACTGAATATTTTTTTATCGTGTCCATAAGGTGCAATTTTAAACAACTTTCAGTTATGAAATACAGAAAAGAAAACCAGTCATTACAAAATGTTTGTAAAATGTAAACAAAACTACTGTGTGAATTCTGAAAGAAAATGTACAAAATTTCTCGTCTGTAGTGAGAATGTGTGTCTGTGTTACAAGGGTTCGTCGCATCCATTCTTTGGCCGCCGGCTGTAAGATGGCAAGGGAAAGATAAATCCGTGTGGTCTCGGTGGATCTAAGGCACGACCCATTTTACTTTTAATGTATTTATTTTAATGGCTCATATTTGACTTTCGCTTTGAAGTGAAGATCCGAATTGACAAAATATTATGACATTTTACGTTCCCCGAGGGTCAACAAAGCGATGGGGATGTGTCGAAGCTCTAAGGAGCCGTTATTTTATTTGGTGGCTTTAAATGTCTTTGTTTATTTTGCCCGCAGAATTTATGACCATATTACTCACATACGGCACATTAAATAGATGTTACATCTCAGAATAGCTACTACAAGCATTTTATATTTCGTTAACCTTGTCCCTGGGGAAAGAATGACTAAAGCAGAGACGGGAAGGCGTTGACGCATGCGTTGCAAGCTGACTTCGTATCAGTCAGTTTGAGATTACTACGTTATCTTTAACAAATCCGGTAACTAAAATTGGCGGGAAACAGACAGTATAGTTAGTTATATACTCGAAAAGTGGTCCTGTATTTCACAAAGACCCATTTCATTGTGGCCACATCGAAAAAAAATTACATCTTTCTCGTAGAGATTTATTTGATCACTCAACAGAGACAGTTGATTTTCATCTGTGATTAGATTTCAAAATAATTGCATTTTCAGCTTCGTGTATTGACAGTAGTAACTTTTGAAACCCCGACTTTTACAGGGAAAAGAAAACTATCAGGGGCGCAGAATTAAATTACTCCCTTTTGTAACGATACAGTACATCAAAACGGTACATGTCAAAAGATTATCCTAATGCGGCATTAAGATGTTTCGATTACATTCCGGCATTGTCTTCCCAATCCATTTCTCAGTTTTGATTTGACTTTTGGCGTTAAAGTCGCAGCGATGTCTTCACATACTACCTGAAATGACACAGACGTTGATAAGGTAAATATTACCAGAGAAAGTGATACTTTAGGCAGAAACTGCCGCTTACATTGGTGCCGAAAGTTTAAAATCATCATTTATGATAACGGTACAATTATCGACTGTATTTCTTTCTTTTTTTTTAATCTCAAGAAAAATAAAATTATTTGTGACCGAAATTGACTCACTATAACATTAAAGATGCGTTTAATAAATGTTATGAATCACCGTTATAAAAAATATGGTATCTGTCGTTGTTGCTAACAGAGCGAATATTGTCGTTGTCTAGGTAACGAAATCTACTTGGTCAACACGGTGACTTGTATATATAGAAGCGCCCTCAATGATGATTTACAACCGTAAGGATTGCGGAAAACTACCGAAGTTGTATCACGAATTCGTGATTTAATTTATATAATTTTTAATATTTTAATCAGCTTAAGGTACTAAATTTTATTTTACAACAGGTATATCATTTTTAAGATCAATAAAACAGATAAATTCTCCAAATCCTTCCTATTGTGTAATGAATAAAACACACAACATCCGTGCAACTAGTTATTTTTACTACTATCCATGTATATATGAAAAGATAATATAATACCTTGGACCAATTTTTTACTTGTCAAGAACTTGTAAAAGCGAAACAAAATATCCCGTAAAATTGTAAGTCTCCCGTGGTCACTATGCCCTTTTTTCGACTTATTCTATTTCGGAGAGGGAAAACAACATATACATTTTGTATTCTCCGTCTGGTGTGCAACCACCGCGCCAGGTTGCCCATATCGTATTACACGCCGTTTTGGAGGACACCCTATTAACATGCATGTCAGGGAGGCCGGGAAAATTGGTAATATTTTCAAACACTCGAGAGTACCAGGCATTTTTTTTCTTGTGGACCGTACAGCCGACCGACCGAGCGACCATACATGCGCGTCACGTCTGCCATTGTCCAGTTAACTCTGAAGATTGATGGCTTCTAGCCATTTGCGTGATGAGGTCAGAACGGTTTGTCTGAAAGAAGAGATGTAGTTCTTTGATTTACGGATTACAGTCAAATAGTTGACACTGTAAAAAAAAACACCACAATTTAATCTTACTTCAGAATAAAAGCGAACTTTCGTTGGCGCCCATTTGATAATTTTTCCGTTTGAATCAGATCTGGTAACTTAAGTTATATAGGCTTCAGTTTTCCTTCATACATAATTTGCATTTTGCTGTTCATCGTGTGCATCATCATATAAACTAAAAAGACCCCCTCTGAGACTAAACCGTGTCATTTTGTCGCGTTCATTCGATCGAACAAGTCGTATCAAGCGTGAGATATCATAAACAACTGATTATTGTAAACCAGACACAAAATTGAATTTCTGGTCTTACAGACGGAGCGAAACGATTCCCTTTTACCATAAATGTGCAAACGAGGTGAAAGACCCCTTTTCTTTTCCTTTTCCTCCGTATGATATTGTCACATAATCTCGTGAAAGGAGGGCGTATCTCATTACACGTCCCTCTTTTTGTTATCAAAAAAAACAACGTGAAAAAACACGTCGCTTTCGGCGTCTATAAAAACCATCAAAGAGAAAGAAAAAAGACATCTTTTATCTTTTCCGTTATAAGCACCCCACAAATAAAATTCTATTATTTCATTATTAAGACTATCACCTCCATAAATTGCAGGCGTGACAAAGTATATCCCCCACAATTGGGACTGTGAAATTGAGTTGTTGTTAAAAAAGATAAGACGGGGGTTGTTGTCCAGTATATTGCTAATTGTAATGCTATAAAATGATCAGTCATAAAAGCATTGTCAAACAGAGTTGTACCTTTCCCACGTGTTTGCCGAGGTCTGACATTAACGTACGTAAAACAATAACCAGCTGTTGCAATCAACAAGGACGGCCAAACGAGATCTACGAGATGATATAAAAGACAGTCTTTACACTTATTATCTAATTTCTTATGAAAAATTTGAAATAAACAAGGGGAAATTGTGAAATATACACAGATTAATCGGTGAAATCCAGAGTAGTACCACACACCTACACGTCTGACTCACCAAACACATTGTTGTAAATGAAGGTCCAACTTTTAATATGCCAGGATCTCTGTGATCCAAATTATTACTTTTCACTGTCTCTTGTGAAACGACTTGTAGCAGGGTTGTAAAACATCGCTTTCGGTGTTGCCTCAGAAGAAATAAAGCCCGGGGCTAATACGCCAAAACTATGGAAAATGTCTATAAACTGAGCTAGAATGAGGTAGTCGCCCCCTATAATGAACAAAACGGCCGACTATACCCCTTTGTACTTGCTGGTATTCGGCACGGCTTATCTCAATTTCAACATAAAAAAAACAAACAACAAATTTAATTACTTAAGCTTCAGTAATACACCTTCCCCTAAAAACGGACCTCGACAGTCACTAATTCAGGTAATCTTTTCTATTTTCCTTTCTATACCTTTGACTGCATCACTTGATACCTCTGCGAGTGTTGCCCTATATATATACATTTCGCGTTGTTCATTTCTGAATCATATGTTAACATAGACATGCACCTATTCGAAATTGATCACACTTAGTCTAAAAAAAAAAGACCGGGAGACCGATTGCACGGTGATCATCTCCACGGCGACGATATCATCTGAGTGTCCCCGACGATATTCACCCGTACCCTTCATAAAGTTACACGTAGTCTTGGCTGCTACTCAGCTCCTCTCAGTGTCGTGCTCTAAAGCATATCCTGCGTCGTGACACAACCACCGATAAATGTTTCTCTTTTCATTGTTGAATTTATTTGTATAAAAATGAGAACTTATTTTTAATGAGTGGTCTGTAAATATAATAACTTACTGAACTTATTTTTCATGCGGTCATCATTTATATGATCCATTTCTATGATCGGATTATGATTTTCCATAAATTTTAAATGTTCGCTTGTGATGATAATGGCACAAATGTGATAAACCGATTAATGATACAGCGCAGACATCGCAAAATAAAAAAATACCCTGGAACTCTTTTTTTATTTATTTTAAAAAAAATTATTGAAAAAAAAACCAGTAGTAATCCTACAGAAGATATTATTTTTTAAACAAATGACAATTAAAACAAATGTATGAAAAGAGCAGAGAACTACGTACTAAGGACAGTACATTTTCGCAGGCCAGAGCACATATTTATGTTGAAGCAACGGGTACGTTTCGGACGATGCCGTATTGTGGTTAACGACGTTGGGACAGTACGAATCATCGAACAATACGGCACCAGTATTAAACTCGCATCTAAATATAGATATCGTGATATGAGATTAAATTGCGCTTCCATCTTGTGTTTGACTCTGGAAACAGGGAATGGAAATAATGATCGTGAATTAAAAAAAACCCGTGTTTTCCTATTTTTTATTTTTAGAACAGATACTCTGTCATCGAGAGGTTATTTATGTAAGTCGTGAGTTACAAAATTGGATTGTTTTTGCGGAATTTGAATAAATGGGATAAACACACAGTCGGTACCGGCACGACTGATATGATTGTCCCGTATTCATTTCAAACACGCACAGATAAATGATAAAGTTGTTAGTAATAATTACATCTGGAACGAAAAAAGATAGGCCGATAGAAGCCGACATCGACCTGCGTATTACATGTACACGTGGTTGAATAGAAAACTTAGTGTGGTATATCGTGAAATCAAAAGACACTTCACGCCATACCATCATGATTTTTCCTTTCTTTTATAAACGTAAATTACTTGTAAAGATTAAAGTTATATGTATGTATGGGCACCCTTTCATTAAGCGGGTACCATAACAAGTTAGATACAGTATATACGACAGAAGGGGAACTCTGATTTCGTACATGATACAAACACCCAGACCAGACCCTGTAACAGTAGAAAGGCGAAAAAAAATAATTGTGTCTTTCCAATAACATGGGTAGATAGGCCGAGGATCTTATTCATCTTTTTAATTGTTGTTATTTTTTGAAAAATACTGCTCAGAATACGCCATCCTGTGATAGTTTGATGAAATATGTACAAACATCACTGGGGAAAGAAGCAGACATGCATGAAGGTCAAGCTTGCAAGAAGACAAAGAATTTTTTATTTTTTTGTTTTAAATGTTTCAAACAATATTTAGGGTTGGTGGCTTAAACTAGGACCGGTAGGGTAATCGGAAACTCACATTTACAAACAAAAACGCCTTAGATGTTAAACTGAAGACTTTTAAGTGTATTGATGATGATCGGGTATTTAGTTGGGATTTTCAATTTATAAAACAATTTTATAACGGCTTCCTACTTGAAAAATCAATGTGAAACAACATTGACCAAGTCTGTGTTTGTGACTCATAATACAATACAAAAAACTACAAAGTGTGTAAAAAGTTTGTTATTGTATGTACAATAACATTTTACATATGTATTTTTTTGCCATTTATTGAGTTACAAAAAAGGGCTTGGCATAATGTTATTTAACGTATATTTTTCAACTAGAAAGCCATGACAAAATTGTTTTATAACATTAATATCAAGTCGTCGTCCATATGAGCACTCTAAGGCATAGAAGTTAGAACAGACAGGGTAGTTGCGAAGTTCAACTTCACCGTATTTCTGATAAATGACGAATACGATTTACGGGAGTATGAAGAATTGTGACCAAAAGAAGCGAAAACGTTGGTTGCTGGGTGATCACTGTTCTGCTCAAGGCGAGGTAAAAATTGATCGACGAATGTTATCATCCCTTATTTTTCTCCATCTTTGGTTTAATTTACCACCAAACCTCGTTATAACGCGATGCGACGCAACCTTTACGTAGACTAATTCGAGACGATGAGAGTCGTAAAACCACAGGTGGGAAAGGAAATAAATAAAACAAATTTAATAAAACAAATAAAAAAAATGTATAAATTTTATCGTATATATTAGTACCTCTCAATACGGCGCATTGCTTTATTTTCATCTGTATAACCTAGAAATGTCTTTTTATTTCAATTATCAAAATTATGAAAACATACATACAATCGAGGCCATCAGACGGTTTGCGATTATATGAACATTCCTTGCAAATTAAAAATTTGCAGACTCGGAGTTCCAGCGATACTTTCGTAAATCGTAAAAGACGACAGCGCTATGTACAATGAAATCTTCGCAGTAAAGTACACCATATAGTTAGTTCAATTGTTTGGGTAAGGCTTTGTGCTCCCGATGGGAATCTGTGTGCCAAACATTTAAAGGTTGATCCGAGAATGAATAACTTTAATGCCACATATTGGTTAAAAGTCCCGCCATCTCCAGCCGTGCGAACGTCGGTGAAGATCACAGGAATAACACAGTGCAAAGTCGCTTTAAAACCAGCCCCCTTCCCTCAAAGCCAATGGCTCTTTCCGAAACACATTTGGTGAGAATCTTAATAAAAATAATAATTTTATATCGATTGAAAATAATACATTAATATATAGTAAAATTGGCCGGTCGGTTTTTATGAGGTAAATGCTCTATACAGCTTCGGATATCGTTAAAACGTATAGAAAGAAGCCGTTTTGGATGTATGACTCATACAGAAAAACCAATAAAAAACATTATGCCGATATCACCTCCGTGACATACGGGTATCACTGAGGTCAACCACTATCAGTGAAGGTTAAGAGTGTTGATTTTTTCTCATTTCTACAAGTATTAGAGCAAACTCAATTGTACTACGCATGCGCCATAAAGGAACACACAGTTTGTATGATTGTATATATTCTCATTCGTACATCTGGCGGATGTTATTTTTGTAATAAAGTCCGTATACATGTATCTGGAAGTACGTAAAAGCCCCCCCCCCCTCTCCTCCCTCCCACCTCGCCCTACAAAACATTTTAATTAGCTCCAAATTCTCCTTTCTTAATTTTAGTCACTGAATGATTAATGTTGTGGACAGTTCATTTTAATGTGAGTGCGACATTATTCTTTTTTAAACATAAATAACTTTCGCTTTTCATATATAATGAAATTAAAGTATTATTTTTTTGAATTGCGGGCAATGCTACAGAGGTGAGGTATAGATCTTCACAAACTCAGACAATATTCTTCGCAGGAATGATGATCAAATGAAGTAAGATATACTCGTCGCCATACCGCACTTACACAAAAACATCGCTCCGTACGTTTCGTTCATGCCTGTGTTCTATAAGCCTATTTTGTAAGGCGCCTGGCATTGTCGTAAGTATGATCATCACAGCAGACGAATAGCCTACGAACATTCGGTGTGCTAATGTCGAAAATATGTAAATGTGTGTTGCTAATAGCTAACAAGTTTTTTTTGTAAAAACGACTCAGGGACAAACGGTTGGCCGTTGCGGTGTTCGAAAACAACAAAAACAACACAACAAAAACAACAACATATTAACAAAAAACAACAACAGAACAACTACTTGGGAAAAGTTCAAAAAGTTGTAAATAACATAGTCTCTCTAAACAAAATTAAAATTACTTTCGAATTATAATATATCGAAATTTAAGAAAAAAATTCGAAAATTATAGGAAAATTGGTGGTGGCGCCTTGAAATCGAACAGAGATGCGTATACATGTACGCAACTATACACGTATGTATATTCACAACAATAGTACAGCAAGACGTGAAATCGACATTGATGACTTCACCGTGACGCGTCCTTCTAATTTAAGATACTGTAACAAATCGATTACAACTTATCACTACTGTAATGCACATCAACTGCACCACGTCGTTACGGTAACGAAATCACTCAAATCAAACTATTCATCTCATATTTGTCGTGTTACACTTTTTGTTATCAAATCACCAACTCCCGGGGAATATTTATCAACACTTAAATTCATCCAATCAGTTCATTTGTTGTTCACAGACGATATAGACATAGACTAATTTTGTTTCTGCAAGACGGTGCTTCATAAGCAGCCCCCAGGGGTCCTTGGCAATAGAAATGAGATAATGACAAATTATTATTCAAATCAATAATGCTACTTTCCACCTGTCAATCACTACCTTCTTTACATACCATGTACTGCGATCGATGCTGCAAATTGCAATCGTTGATAAAATGAATGGCTGAGACCTAAATATCCGGAATTTTCACGAATTTTCATGTAGTACAAATGCCAAAAAGCACAATTTTAAAAACGAAGAAAAAAATCCTTTAGTAAGCTGCGTAGAATACAAAAACAACATATTTTTTCAACAGTTTTTGAGCTGTTATATCCTTATCACCCGATGTAAAATTTCAAGAATTACACTTCTGAGTTTTACAGTTTTCTTTGCCATCGACCGATTTTTTTTTATTGTCTAGTGTCGTCACATTATTCAACTGCGTATCCCTGCAGTCAGTAATCTATAGTATTTGATTAAATAGAGGAAGTCTGCTGGACTGTCAGATAACACCGTGGAGGCTAGGCGTCATTCACAGAATCACGTGCGATCAGCGGGATCGTCCTTCCATTAATTAGGCTATCAGTGTCGGTAGAGGGGTTTCATATAGAACCCTTACCGTGCCGATATGCCGGGAAGAAGCGTTGAAGACCGGTCCATTTCCGTATCAAAAACTTTCCCGCCCAAAACTTTCTGAACGAAAGTTAGTTTTTTTTATTGGAATACTTTTATGAAAATCGAGACATGGACGCGAATCTTACTTTTGAAACTATGCCAGAATTTGGAAAGAAAGTACAAATATTTATAAAAAGAATGCAATGTTATAAAGTTTAATGTTATTAATGTTATAATGTAATGAAAACAACAATCCATGGTGCTAAGTTTTTGTCTGGCTAGGTACAAATTAACTACTGGCAGGCATATACTAGGGGCCTGCTGCATGCTGTCGGGAGTCAGTACAAAGGACCCGAACAAATGAACCTGTTCCCGGTGGTCTCGTGGGCGGCCGTAGCATCACTCCCATACTGTGATGAACCCAAGGCAACGTATTTCTTTATAATAAAATATTATGTTTGATATCCGTAATTTATTTGAACCCGTGCTCTTCATCGTAAACATTCTCCTTGAAATTAAATATCGGTCTTACAAAAGAGACTTTTTTTAGGGAGAAATGACCCAAAAGTGGCCTTGAAAATGAGGTGCTCAGAAACATATTTTCTTGGCTGATATGGGGACCCACTTCCTACTTCGTGTTGTTGTGAGAGCAATCTAAATTCAATTCTTTTGATTAATTTCCTGAAACTTGATATGTTTAGTTCGGATGCTTTCTAACGCCTGGGACTTAGCTCCGTTGCTGTTAACATACTGTGGTGAAACCGTCCAAGCGAACGCGTGAAAATTTAATTGCATCGGGGTTCGTTTTTCTGAGCACATTATCAATTTTCCGGTGATTTTCACGCTTTTAGCGGCATTTTCAAAGTTAGACACGTTGCCAAATAATTGGTTCGACATTCCACAAGCTCTGCGCACGAATCCAAGCCAGCTTCACGTTTGCTCTGCCTAGAAGTAGTCGATTCTGGAGGCAGAACCCTTCAGCTTTCGAATTTCTTAGCTGAAAGTTTCCCCAATTGAAAAGCTGAAATTAATTAGTTAGATGTTCTGTGATCTCTGCCCACGTGACGAATTATGCATATCTTTATGTCAAAAAGTAATTAATTTTGGAGATTTAACATCGTTAGTTGAACGATGTCAACAAGTATGGTCACCTAATTAAGGCAATGAAATGAAGAATTCTATAAAAAAAATACCAATAAATCGCCACTAATTATCACGCTGTTTTAATGAGATATGTAACTTCTAAAATCAACCACCATTGATTTAAAACAAAAGACGACATTAAACGCTCTTTCTCTAGCAGTGCAAATTAACTTGAGAGAGAACCCAAAGTCAATTAAATCGTCAGAAAACAATTAGTGAAAATACCATTTCATTTGGGTTTGCAATTTTTTGTAAGCTATTAAGACCAATGCAGTGCTGTATCTCCTAATATCACTTATCCATTCAATGTAAGACGTTTCTTTAATTTCCTCTATGGCTTTGATTTGACGTACAGCCAAAACTTCCCTGGATGTGCACGTGACGGTCAGGTAACAATGTCAATGGAATTGACGGTTTGTTGCACACATACACATAACTATTATCCTTTAGGCCTTGTACCAAACGCCTCTTCGTGAAGAATATGTCGTTATCTCTTTTATTTTAAACAATGCACATGATAAATAAATTATCACTTTTTATTTTCCATTTGTAAGTTTTTCCCTCGACGAGTATTTAAAAAAAATATATATTCCCATCAACTAAGTCCTGACTGGTTAAAATCATCTGGAATTTAAACAAATATTTTATTCAAACGAGACAGATCCCGGTAACTTTATGACGGGGGTGAGGGTGGGGGTGGGGGTTGGAATATGCGGGTGTCGTTATTTACCCTTTAATATTGTATTACAAAATTTGTATTTTGGTAAATTTGTATAAATGACTTTATTTACTTGTAGACCATGTGATCATCTTGATAATGTATCCCAAACAGGAAATTTCGAACTGCGATCACCTAGTACAAAATTGACCAAATTATCCACTTTTTTATGAATGTTTGGAGTGTGTTCATGTATAATTGTTTAATAATGTTGTCCTAAGCTTAATTGTAATATAAATCCGAAAGATAATAAAACAGGCGGCTGTTTTTATGAAATCATTTAATTTTGTTTTTTAATGCTCATAAAATTTTACCCATATATGTATAATACTTAGTAATACAACACAACGTTTATTGTCAGCACATACCAGTAGTATTCATGAAAACTAGAGTGAAGACCCAAAATCTCGACTACCATGAAATTAAGTTTGTGTTATTGTTGTTGTTGTTGTTTTAACACCTGCACTTTTCGTTATGCAAATGCTTTATTATGCTAATTTAAATGGTGTTCATTTCCTTAATGTAACACCACCAACACGCCAATCGGAAATGGTTATTAAAAGGATCAACCGACAGTTGATAATTACGTTTTTTTTATGATTCTCGCATGTAAATTGGAAACTGTAATATCCATTAGTTGATATTGTTTTAATTATGCACTTGTGACGACTTTGTAATCCTACGGTGGTAAAATAATGTATCTATTATCTGATTAGTATTCTTAATTACTTCATGAAAGTGAATTCTGTACAATTCATTCATTACACCAAACACACACACACAAACAGACAGACAGACAGACAGACAGACATGCATACATGCATACATACATACATACACGCACATACATACATACATACATACATACATACATACATACATACATACATACATACACACACATACATACATACATACATACATACAGCACAACTGCTTATGTCATTATTTAGACTCTTTAGTCTATTACCCGAGCATCTTTAAATGACGTCATCAAACAATAATGACGTCATGGGCACGAGGACGGGCGGGGAGGGGGTTAGGTTATGGTTTTCTTATGCTGGATAATGATATGATTATATATATTATATGTATATATCCGTGATATTTATCATGGCTGTGCATTTAGCATTATTGAAGTGTTTATTGTTGTTGAAAATCAACAAACTTTTATATATACCTATCCATGGATGAATTGTAGAAAGCAAAGAATTGATATGTGCGTTGTTTGCAGTCCGTGACAATCGATAGTTTATAACACGGTTACATTTTCAAGGTTTTTTTTTGGACTCCGGGGCCAGTTGTTTGCTTTCGGTTCAAGTGTCACTACTTTTCAAGAAAGATCAACTATTTAACAGACATACCTTTACAGAACGTAACAAAGAGATTGAAAATACAAATATGTTTTAAAACATACATTGTAAATAAGAATTCTAGCAACTTAAAAAATATATTTTTAAGTTTGAAAACACAAATAAAAAAATAAAAAAATATAATACTAATAATATTAAAAGTGAATTTATAATGCGCTTGTCCTCCGAAGAGCGCCAAGCACAGACACAGA
The DNA here is from genome assembly GCF_964340395.1 of Glandiceps talaboti. NCBI lineage: Eukaryota > Metazoa > Hemichordata > Enteropneusta > Spengelidae > Glandiceps > Glandiceps talaboti. Next base: position 14,571,535 of record NC_135566.1, on the reverse strand, counting down.
ATAACAAAATGAAAGGATACAGAGAAACCATTTGAAAACATGGAAGGATGTAGAGAGAAGTGTGTGAGAGTTAAGATTGAAATAGGTAAGTTTTTTAAGGACAGAGGTGGAAGGAAAACTTAGCGTGAGAGTGACGAAGACTGTGGGGAAGATTGTTCCAAATTGAAGGAGCAGTGTAGGCAAAGGAAAGCTCACCAAGCTTCTTAGTGACAAATGGTGTCTCTAGGATGCGGGAGTCGGAAGAAGACCTCAATTGTCTATGGGGAACATAAAGGTGAAGAAGATGAGAAAGATATTCAGGACCGGTCACCTCCAACGCGTCATAACAAACAAAATATACATTGTAAATACATGTAAGAATTCTAGCAACTTAAAAATAATTTTTTTTTTTAAGTTTGCAAATACGAATATGTTTTAAAATATACATTGTAAATAAGAATTCTAAACATATTTTTTTTAAAAACACGATAATTATCGGGATGATGAGGCGATCGGTTACTTCACTTACTTGAAATTAATTACACCACTTGATTAGATCGTTCTAAAAATAAAAGCCCGCGTCGTATCTATCCTGATTACTTACGTGAAACTAATATACCGTATGACTTTCAGATTTTTATCTAAGACTGTCCCCAAGAGCGTCGATCGCAACAACTAAACAACACCAGAACAAGTACGTAGTACTAGTACGGGGTAGGTGTAATTATGATGAACGGTGGCTCACGTTGACTTTGACTATAAATCGTTTACGTTTTCATTCTTTACTTGTCGAAATGTGATCAAAACAGATAATTTTTTTCGCACTATGTTCATTTGGATTCAGATTTTTTCAAAATACTGATTAATCAAATCACGACTTCGACGCCGTACTTTTAACCCCAACATCAGACTACTATATATAGTGTCTGTTTTAATGATTTGGCATTGGAGCCCATGGAGATAGATTTTTTACAAACAAAACCATATATCTTCGAGAGTGCCGAGGGGTATAGGCTGTCACGCCTTCACGCCCTCCTCACTCCACCCATTCTCTATAGAAAACAAACATTGGGTGAATCCATTCAAAGGATACGTGTTTCCATTGTGTTTAAAAATCTACAGGGCTTTACAATATTCACACGGGTATGAACAGTGGTCAACCTCTACGTTTTGATTCTATTTCATTGTCTCACTACTCACTTTCTAATAAAGCGAAAAAAACATAAAAATGGCGCCGTCAAAAGAAACCTGTCAACGATGTGCTACATATCACTCCAAGCTGCCTAACAAAGGGGGAAGACAAACTACTAAAAAAAAAACAATCGAAGAAGACGAAATGAAAGTGTGAAAACGCTATTTATCTTAAAATAACTGTTTACGACCTGCGATAAAAAAAAACTCTTCCTCTGGCCCCCACAGCGCATCATTTCAAAAAGAAATTCGGGCAACGTACACCCAAATCTGACCATTAAAAAGTCTCCAAAAAATGGCGGAAATATCGCATGTCAGAGAAGCACCGGCGGTTTTTTGATACAATGGAAATTGTTCTAACGAAACATGGCGCGTGTGAATCGAGAAATTTCAATAAAAATTTAGTATTGTACCGAAGCTAGTTGTTGATGGTAGCCTCAGGCGATGAATTCAGTGTAACAGACTCGGAGGTGCCAATTTTACTATTGCTGGCTTGCTAATCGCCAGGCTCCATTGTTAACAGAGTAATAAACGCCGCCGTTCGTTGTAACTCCATTGTATGCTCAGATAGAAAGGTACAAAGAGCAACGCGCGGTTACTAAATTAATATCAATAAATCAAGTAGGCCGACATATTGTTATACCCCAATAATGGACACTATTTCATTGTCTAAGGTGGCCGAAAGCTTGTACATTTGACGGTGAATATTCTATCGTAAATATCAGAGCGCGTCCGATCCCATGGAGCTGAAAGACGTCTCAGGTTTTTGTCTACCCGGTGAAAGGGGATAGAGGTCTTACACAATCGTTGTTTTTGTGGAAAGTGTGAATGGTGAAAAGGAGTTTTATAGAGAGCTTTGAGCTGATACGAACCCTTGTGTGTTCATCCAAGCGAAACATCTTAACCCAATAGGGCAGACAATATCCAACGAGCGCGATCTTACTCTTACGAAGATGGTATAGTACCCTCGCAACGTTTGCCAGTTATAAATATATATGTATATATATATTAATTTAGAATTTTTTTTTTACATGCATGGAAAGTAATTAAATGGTGACCGCGATATGATTTGATGATATTAATCCCGTCGCTCGTTTATGATTCTTAGAACGCGCGATAGAATTGGAAACCATACGGACATACATGATGGTAAAAGGTACAACCGCCACTATAGTAACATCGCCTTCGGTCGAAATTGTCGTCTGCCCAACATTTGCGATTGGAACGTCCGTTTTATCGTCACTTTTCAATGTTGACAAATCTCACACACTGCCGCGTGAAATTTGTAGTCATATTTCAAGCAGAGATTAATCGCTAGGGGAAATCATTTTTGTCAGACAAAAACGAAATTAATGCACGCCTGCAGCCATGCTCCTCGAGTGGCATTTGTATCAATGCCAAAACTGTTCTTCATCATTCTAAACACAGTTGTTCTCCACACTCGCAACATAATATTGTAGTTCTGTGGGGCATGTCAAGTCTTTGTAATTCGTGAAAAATAAAGTTAAGAAACAAACAAACATATCACAGACTTGGCTGGGGAGCTGTCATTTAGTTGCGACCTCACCATCAATCACTTAGTTATTCTCTGAGCTGTTCTTTGCTCTTCTGATAGAGTGTTCGTATTTCTGCCTGTCTATCTGTCAACACCTTCTTACATGTCCTCATCTGCCACGTCGTGAACAAATGCTCCCACCCCATCAAAGGAAACTTGATAAATAAAATAACCAACATTTCCAGGGACACCATAAAAGATAAATTTTTATTTTAGTGTAAATAGTGGGTGTCTGAGGGATTCGGAACCCGATGAAACCCGACTCTGCTTCGTAATGTTTTAGGCAAGTTTTCACGCTGCTAGTATGGCCTACTGTAAGTAACAATCGACTGATCTTATTCATGAGAGAGAAAACCAGCCGTGAAATAGCAATTTTGTCTCTAATTCTCAACTTTCTGTATGTAGTCTAATTGCGAGGTAACGAAATTCCACGCTAGTTAAAATTGCGTGTCGAGCGGTGCGACAAAGTGCCGCCAAAACGCCTCGTTTTCAAATACACGTACTAGCTCCATAACTCGCACAGATGTCTGCCTCCCTTTATCTTCACTGACGAAAGCTTACAAAAAAAACCACTCCTGTTCGGATCCATAAAGCTTTTTGGAAAGTATTGTTGTTTACTTTCTTTGGCGTGTGAGTCTGGCGAATATTTTGATTACAAATTTTAAAATGCCAGTTAAAATTTGTTATGACTGAATGACAAACCCCCAGCCATGACAGACGGACCACACAATATCATTCTGTGGTTACTATGGTGACACGAAGTAAAATCCAACAGCTTCCGATTATTCATCTGTTTTTCATGGTATAGAATATTCACCTACAGAGCTCGACTTCGAATTTCACGAATTGCTATGAAATTAAGGGCATTGTGAAGACTGTGTATGGATAGTTTGGTGGAGTATCAGGTGAATGAGACTATGTGAATCGCCATCATGTCGAAATTAAAATTAAAATTGCCTGCCGACTTAATCTGGGCGAACGACTTTCTGTCGCCAGACACTCGGCTTGTATTATTTTTCCATCATCGAGTTCTTACGTTTACATACAAAATGTCTCTTTTCCCGACAAGGACATCTTTGGGTCACAGATTTGCCACAATTTCTTCTCTAATTTTTAAATGAGGACACGACCTTCTAACAACTTAGCACTTCAACGGAGAATCCTTGCCAAGTTGGCGATTCAAAACGTATTTGTTGAGAAGTTTCACATTAAATCTAAAATGTGCACATGGGAAGCATTTGACGAGGTAATGAAAATTCACAAATTTAAAGCCGGTGTCTATCTTGTTGTCTCTTTGGCATTCTTTTTTTTCAGTCCTTTTCTCTCTTCAATCCCACCGCGTTAGCTCGAGTCAAAAGAATCGTGGAATGAAACCAGCGGATGTGATTTTTTAGAGCTTTTCCATAGCTATAGTCCAAAGCCATCCGTTGGGAGCACTTAAAATTTATTTGCGGCTTGGTTGCCAAAGTGTGAATTGGTGGCCATTCTTATGAAACACTCAATATCCCCCTACAAAGCTCACTAGTCATCAAAAACTCCTTTTTTTTGGTCATTTTGTTTTTATTTACCTTTTGAAGACAATAATCTAGCATGTTGACGACACCTATTTCGTGGCATCAACGAAGGCGGGAAATCAAGAAACAGACAACATCAGATTCCACTCAGAATTGAACGACGTCGCGAAATACCAGTAGATTTAGAACACAAACAGACGGATTTCTGACAAAAGAGAAAACCAAACACGGTCTATACTATTGCAATTTACTAGTCAATGGAATCTGCCGGCACAATGGGTGATCTGTTATTCGCATTTATCTTTATTGAAAATCACGCAAACTCATCCTTCACTGCGGTTGTCATAACAACACTGTGCGTCGCATCCTACAAGGTTTTTGGTCAGACCTATGATTTGTTACCATTAGTTGTTACCGTCAAATCTGGAGTTGATCATTAGCAATAATAATATACACTCATATAAAGAAAACTAAAAGATAGAGGAAAAAAAGTGTAATATCCAGGCTGTTCTGCCAAATGGTATGACGATTTGGATGCTTGGACAACATTCCCTCTAGTCGAGAGGGTCGTTATTGACACATTTCAGCAGAATTGTGATAGTGACGATTTTGGCGGGAACAGTAGAATAGTCTGCTAATTGAAAGGAAAAACGAATCAAATTCGTGTGTTGACGGTAAAATATTCAGAAAAGAGTCTGGAATCTTTTTGAGGTGTCTTAGTTTGGGCAACGATGCGTAAAAATAAAGTGACTCTGACAGGATTATTTCTGACAGTCCTCGACAAACCGTTTGCGTTCAACTTCTCTCCTCCTAATGTTATCATACGGTGTCACGTGTTTTTCTTTTCTCGTACCGAATCAAATGACATACGTATATACCGCCAAGATGACTTGCCCACAAATCACACTGTCGCCTTTCTACATGCCATTTTATCAAAAAATAAGTGAGATGTCATTGATTCCATCTTTGAGAATCTTGAAATTAAAATGTTTTTTTTTTTTTAATACGCTCGATGCTGTCATTCAACTTAAACTTAAAGACAACATGGAGTAGCTACACTATATTGGATTGAAATATTCTATATATTAAAGTGGCCATGTTGATGAGAATTTGGTATTTATTTCAGGCCTTTAGTTGGTAAAAATAACTCTACTGTGTTTTCTACTACATACAAAGTCCTTGTTTAGAACTCAACAAATTGAAAAAAAAAATATCACAAATTGTGTCAAATATTTGTTATTGTACGTACAATAACAAACCATTTTACTAATTTTTTAAATATCTTTTTTAGAAATTATTGCTGGACAATTATGGACTTGGTAGAATGAGGCAGGTTCCCTTTCGAGTTGAAAAACGTGGTAAAGTTGTTTTAAAAATCAAAAATCCAACACTGTCATCCGTATGGCTTATGTAAGTTCAAAACCATATACACTTGTACATGAAAAAGTCCCTCGTTAACAGAAGAAGCGCGAAATGCATGTGAACGACACCTCCACCACAAAATCACATGTCTACCATTTCTACAACAATTTTGATCATCTGTGCGGGTTTTTTTTTTGTTATATTACAATTTATTTTAGATCAACAACATAAATACATTGGCTGTTTGTTGAATTTTAGAAAAAAAGATTGGTTCAAATATAATGTAATACAGCTACTAAACAATAAGGATCAACTTATGTCTAACATAATTGTATAAAAAAAAACATTCGTACCTTTCTAATAATGAGCGTTATTTGAAGTTTGAGAGCTGTCTGTCGACGCTGTCTTGTGTTAGCATCAATAAATCTATAAGTTTAATCCATATATTGCCCCCATCTAACGTAAGCCTGTGCTTGTTCCTAGAATTGATTGCAACGTTATTACCATACCTTTGTGGTGGTGCCGCTGTGGATCGAGTTTAACGACACGGTCGGTCGACTATATGCATCTACCACAGCGACTTAGCCTAACTCCCTTGAAACGTGTGACAATATACAATATTTCAAATATACTATAGTAATGTAGTAAAAACGTCATCAAAAAGTATACACATCGGAAAAAAATCACAATTTTTACATTGTTATTGCATTTTAGGGTTGTTTCTCTTTCCTATTTCATGCACTGTGTATATATATATATATATATATATATATATATATATATATATATATATATAATACTATATTATATATGCTATAACTTGAACGCCCTCAACGGTGTCGACGAGATCGCCAACACCCGATAAGTGATGTATGTTGTGCTAATTGATCGTTTCGGCACAAACCTCCGACATCGTCATATGTACAACTCGTACACAACAGAACAAAAAAAAAAGTTTCTATGTATACGACGAATGAATAACGCGATTCTCCTAGGCTACCGATTTTGCCCTTTGCAATTCCTCTATCATTTCCGTTTTCAGAGACATTCTCTGGGGTGACCGGTTTGTAGAAGCCGACTTGACGGAACTACCGCCCTATCAAATCCACATCCAAAGCATATATTTGCCAGTTTATAGGCGCTCATTATTATGTAATCCTGCTTTAATTACACGCATTTAAATTTAACACTTAGTTTAAGCGACCGGCGCTTTTGATGTCCAACGCCCATTGTCAATTGGGGAACAGACATTCGGAAGTTCTGATGTGTAAATTCGTTCGTGCTGATGACACCACTATACATATTTTGGGTTACATCAATACAGAGTTCCTACTCAACTATTAAAAAAGTCCTTTATTGGACGATATGGGAGGCCCGCCACACGCGAGAAGTCAATTAGTTTTCACTACCCGTAGACTTTTTTAAAGCACGAAACCTAGCAATACGTCAGAATATAAGTAAGCAATACTGAAAAAAAAGCGCAATGGTACTTGTTGTACTTGTGAATGAAACAAAACGAAAATGTGATTGACGTAAATTTTGATTGACATGCACTACTCAAGGGGTCTAGTCATATTGACTGGAATCCCATTTTCATTTCATATTATCATAATTAAAGTCTATTAGTCCTGTCAGAAAAAAAATGAGCGGATTTTAGATCAACTTTTTTTTTTTGCCAAAGTCTCAATCACTGTGGCAGTCGTCTGCTTCCTATGCTACGGTGTCACTGGAAGGACCTGACGCCAATGCTTTGAACTCCCTCAACATGATGTCCAATCACCAAGTGCGTCTGTCTGCCATGTACCAAAACATGCACATTTCAATAGAAGTTTATTGTTCGTTCTTTTCCCTCTTTTAAAAAAAATTCTCCCATGGTAACCGAGCTAATGCAAGTTTTCAACACCACAGCAGTACCGGTTAAAAATAACAATGTTCAGTCAACTCTTAGTTTTGAATATAAACAACTATCATTATATATTGTGTGTATTATAATTTCGCTACGTAAAAGAACATACCTAATTATGCACTCAAATTAAAATATTCATGAGGCGTGGCGGCCATTTTGAATATCAATTAACTATAAATCAACAGGTTGAACTGTGCTATTGCAGCGTATTTATATTTCATTTAAAGAGTGTAGCCAGACGGCATGTGTTTGTAAACATGTCTATTTAGCATATATATGCACGCTGCAAGCGGCTTGAAAAAAACCATTAGGTTGGTTGTCTACCATAAAACTGCCATATGTTATCAACACTCGTTTAAATAACCAGTTTCTGGACGGCGGTTTATGGTCTATTTGTAAGTTTATATACTTAAATATGAGCCGGGTAACAAATCAAAGTAGCCGACGTGAGTGCCAACTTACACTGTACCGTCGTCTTTATACTTCCACATGCGTGCGTATACAACAACTCAGACCACTGTACACGATACACGCGGATGGACACAGAAGCTGTCGTTCATCTATCTCAATCACGTGACCAACATACTGTGTCCATCAATAAGTGTGTCCAAAGGTTACACGGTATTATAAATGACTAATTAAAGACAATATATTTGCTGAATTATAAGCGTAAGCGTATAGAATAAATATAAACGCAAGCGTCTAAATGTATGTTGTCAGTGTGACAGGTTGGTAGTATATGGTATAAGTACCACCATTGTTTTTGGATCGATATCCGCTAATATTAAATAACATATAATAATTCTGACGCCTATGTAGATTTATTTTACCTTGTACATGTAAGCATCGCTTTAGTCAAATCATGTATGTTCTAAAATTTGACTCTCATCTCTATCCGTATGTCTTGGTATATTAAATGTAATTGGATGTTATTCCCAATATTTGTCTTCGTTCAGCCAAGGAAAATACCAATGACTTAAGGGGTCTTTGTCACTACGAGTCGGGGAAAATAATGACAATTTTGAATATTTTGACTCATATTTCGAACACATCAGAACCAGTGACGTATATATTCCATATTTTTTGTTCAACTTGGCTTGTGCATGGTGTTATATGATATATTATATTTTAGAGTTTTCTCTCCTTCTTGGCCATGGTCCTCCTCCTTCTCCTCATCCTCATCATCATCATCAAAGTGTATTCACCACCACCACCACCACCACCACCACCACCACCACCACCACCACCACCACCACCACCACCATCATCACCATCACCATCATCATCATCATCATCATCATCATCATCATCATCATCATCATCATCATCATGAAAGTTTATTCATCACCACCACCACTACCACCACCACCACCACCACCACCACCACCACCACCACCACCACCAGATCAGAAATGCTTAAAGGGGCACAAGCTGTGTTCTACACATATTTGAGCGTAGTCTTTACTGCATTTTAAATAGGTATTCGAAGTATTGTACTTACTGAAATGCACTTAACCACCACTTGCAATCGACTAAACTCAAACCTGATATTAAGATATAACTCATAAATGATCCGATGACGTAATTTATCATAGGCATCAAAAAAATATTCAGGAAATCCATCCAATGCATTCAGCTTTTCTAACAATGCCAGAAGACAATCATAATGTTATAGAAGACATGTATCAACATTTAACAATATCAATGTGGTCTTGTTTAAATATTTTCATCACTTGAGTAATATGCTTATATTAACAAACTGGGCTTGTGCCACTTTGAACAAAGTTGTTATTCAATTGCTATATATAATTACTGCTAACGTGTCAAACTGGTCGCATGCTGTAATACATGTAGTTTCTTTATTATTGTGGTTCACATGTTATACAGCTTGTGAGCATCACTATTAAAAGTTTAGAATTAATCATACAATGTCTTTTCCATGTAATACGCGTATGTGGATATTTTATGTCATATTTATCATCGTTTGCCAGTAACCTTTGACCTTGCATAAATGTATGGATAAAATCAAACAAACGTTATTTGGTTTGAATTGACACGTTTCCACGATAAGTTTGTTTTAAAGAGTTATTGGACACCCAGCCGTCAAATTTGTAAAAAAAAATTATTAGTCGTGTCTCTTCTGTTGTTAGATTGGATTGAGAGATTGTATTTCAAGCGGCAAAAGAATTCATTGGATTGTCGAAATCGATGTGTGTAATGCTTGTTGATAGCAAGAATGGCTATTCTGTTAGGACAGAGCCTGGCTTGAAAATGGCGTTCCCCAAAACATACTGTCAAGCCAGTATGTGGAGAAAGAGAGCTAAGTTTCCGATCTAATATTCTCACTAACTAATGCTATACAACAGGATAGAGTATACATTGATGTGTTGACCTGCATCCCCCCCCCCTCCCTCCTCACACTTTACTTGTGAGACTTACATAATACCAAATTGTTGGCGGATTACCCAATATGGTACACGTGCATGAAGAACCTTTAAAATAACAGCGTGTGTATCGTATGTGACCCCAACATCTTGAAACGTCATTGTGAGTTAGTGGCGTTCCCATAAATCAGTGGCGTCACCAAAACGTGAGATAAAAAATTATTGATTCTAATAATTTTGTCTGCTTGAATTAAATTTTTGAGAAGTCATACCATGTTTTGAATAATTGAGAGACGGAGAAAGAAAGAAATCAGCTGTTAGAACACTTATTTGGGTGATATTCTATTTTGAAAATGACAAACGTGCGCAATAACATCTAATATGAGGATCGATAAACCGCAAGAGATTTTTATTTGTGTCATTCGTCGATAAAGTCATTGACTCCGAGAATATCTTTGATTAAAAGGAAAATGGAGTATATATTTTCACATGTTCTTAGATCGTTTGAAGTCGAGACATAACACTTTGTTCCATATCTGCCCAAAACGTCACGTTAAAATGTCCAAAATAATTTCGTTATCTCGTGTTTTGGTACCAGCCGTTGTCACGTGGTAGGTGTCTCTACTCCGCGACCCAATCATCCGAGACAACGTTAGAACAGATCCCGGAGTTAAAATAAAGTATGCCGGGCTTTTAAAAAACAGTGAAATCGCTTAGCTTTGGCAATAAAACATTTGAACCATGACTTCCGCACATTTTTTGTGATAGAATAACAGTTCTTAACCCAGGTTTAAGCTGTTATCCGTGATAATCTGAGAGAGAAGATTCGTCGAGACATCCAAAGTCGACGTCCCCTTATCACAAGTGTGACCGTGGAGAGTACAGTGAGACTATAGTACATTCTTTTGTAGGCTGCTGCTGTATTTTGTTTCGTTGACCGATCTTGACAACTTGAATTTTAAAAAGGGGGGATTTTATGGTCGCTTCGATATTCTGTCTTTTACTTCCGCCTCATACAAACCAAATGTGCATGTGTAACGTGCGTAGTCCATCATATCATAGACATTACTTGTCTGTGATCATATCATCTTCCTCTCCCATCGTGACGTCATTAATACACGTGTACATGACTTTCACCTTCGGAGAAAATTATCATCGTGGCAACAGATATAGACAACTAAACATCCCCTTCGTCAAATCGCCTCACAATATACTAGAAACCGATGCGTATATTCAGTAAAATGCACAACCGCACACACACTACGCAAAAAAAAACCAAGCTTACACGCTGGTCTAAACGGACAATCATGTCAAATTAGTATCTAGAAAGGAAAGCGTCAATTATGTGGTTTCTAGTCGTATTATGTCTCGATATTTTCATAGAGGCGCCTAGCTGGTGCCGATCGATATTCCAGTGGTCACGTCTCGTTCTGTCTGATATTGAATGATTACACTTATGGAGTTGTGTATTGAGAAAACTATAATCAATGGTTTTCACTAATGAAGGAAAACTATAGCCTACTTCCATTCCTCTACCTCCACTTAGAAGTAGAAATTAAAAAGAACACTAATCAATAAAATAGAAAGTCGCCTGACGAGGAAATACTTTAAATTTGTGTCAGTGGCAGTTGGGGGCAATTTTTATTCATATGGCAATAATTTTTATTGTGATAGCGAGGAATGATGACAGGGCGGCTCGAAAATATGGATAAAGCGGAGCATGTTCGCAGGAAGTGCTGATTTCATGATTGTATAGAATTTGGGCTCTGTCAGGTTCTGTATTTGACATTCTTGTATTAACCCTAATGACGAATTCATGCAAGATCAGTACGTCGTTTAAGAGGCAGCGCCCTTAACTATACGAGTCGCCCCCTCCCGGTGCGTTGACGGGGATTAATCATTTATAACCGGGGATGTGAGTCAACGGACTGGGGATGTTCGTATAATGCCGGAGGATGAGACAACAAGACAATGCGAAAAGATGAATAAAAAAAATCGGTGTGAAATGAAAAGCTTTGCAACCTTATTACAAAGGATCATCTGTTTGACCTTTGACCTGGCCTTCCTTCCAACTCTTCCTCCCATAAAATTTTACTTTAATACTACGCTCATCCTTTGATCAAATTTTATAGGCGTTCATTCAAAATGTAGTCTATAGAAAACTGTTTTCGATTTGTAACACCATGTTATATTGTTAGTAGTAATTTCGTGCAATAGTTACTTTTTTACGAAATGACGTCACAAGTCCGAAAGAACTACATATAAATTGTATTTGTGTAATTTTTTAAGAATGAACACCCGGGAAGTGGGCGCGGTGAGTAAGTAATACAAGGTGTCATACTCTCTCTATTTAGAAACAAATTTTGAAGAAGAAAAAAAAGGGTTTTACTTCATCGAAATTTGTACGGAGAAATTGGGTGTTTTGATATTCAGGGCGTTCGCTATGAACAACTTTATGTGAACCACACTACCATTGAATACTTCATGGAATTTCTACGACATTGTTTATCCAACATATACCCTGTAATGTCTTTTATTATGATGTAAGTACAGGCTGTGTAATTGAAAGTTATGAAGTTGGTCGAGCGACCTTATTATACAAGTGAGAAAGAATGTCGCCACGCCGATCTAAACAAATTCCACACTTGTTCAGTTCATTGACGATATTCCTGGACAGCAAAACTCACAGAAGGTGAAAAGAAATGGCTCTCAGTATAACCATGAGTAGTTAAGATATAAAAAGGTGGCTGTGCATCATATATATTTTCTGAACGCAACTGAAATTTATTCTAAACTACGGCGTCTCCAGCCTCACCCGCGTAATTTGGTACAATGAGGTCTGTGACCCCAGCCAACATAACTCTGACCCCAACAACCATAACTCTGACCCCAGCAACCATAACTCTGCCGCTACAGGGTGACCTCATATCGTAAATAAATACTGTATGAGATACTTCAATTTAAGACGATGACTTGACACTCGCGTGGGTGGATGAGTCGCTTTAGTGTACGGTTGCAGACGTTGAAGGAGTCGCTTTATGTTATTGGTTTATTTTATATGTATGTATGTATGTATGTATGTATGTATGTATGTATGTATGTATGTATGTATGTATGTATGTATGTATGTATGTATGTATGTATGTATGTATGTATGTATGTATGTGTGTGTGTGTGTGTGTGTGTGTGTGTGTATGTATGTATGTATGTATGTATGTATGTATGTATGTATGTATGTATGTATGCATGCATGCATGTAAGTATGCATGTATACATCTATGTACGTCAACTTTCTTGACAGTCCGAAATGTTTTGATTTTCTTATAAAAATAAAAGGTCAGAAAACAAGCAATGTCCAATCGTGTTTACAATAACATCACCCGTTTAGATATACATTGATACAAAAGAATAATTTAAGTGCGTGAATACAGTATAGAAACGGGAATAAAGCCCTTTTCCCAATTTTCTCCTGTTTAATCGAATCATATCACCCATCAAACTTTGAAATAAACCATTACAATCGAGGGTTGAATTGTATTAAGCTTATTAACTGTAACCCGTGTTAGTTGTAATCACGGCATTACTAGCTCACGTTCAATTACTTTCAGGCCAAACAATTCACTAATTAACTTACAAGGGCATTAACGAACAAATTGTCTCGCTTTAATTAAACCACAATGGAATGCCCCACGGCTCAAGAATACATGTCATTAGGTCGCCAGAGTTTTAGAGGGAAAAAATTAACGATGGTTCAGTGATGTTTTAAACAATTTTAGTGAATTAGGATTAGTGTAATTAATATAGAAAAATAATATACTGAATGCAAACAGCTAACACTGTCGTTACGACACGAAGAATTGCCAAGTCAGTAGTTTCACACTATCAAGGTATTGATGTTGCTCCGATCCGAGAAAAATCGATACCTGTTCTCGCTCAGTCATTAGCTCCGTTCATATGAACGAGAAAACGAAAGCCTCCAAGCTTCTACCTCTAGAAGGAGTCGGAGATCGTTTACTGTACGTATAAACGTGGTAGCGTCTCGGAATCGTCCGGAGATGTCGACCCTACCGAAGATCCATTGAAAATCCTCGAACTGGCAATATTCTTTTTACCATCAAACGTGTAGGTGCAAACCCGGTCTACCTGAGGTTCGTGACGGGATCGCCTAAACCTGAACATGACACCCCAATGCCGTTACTGATATAAGGCAGTGTAATGGCGTCGTACATCAAGTTCTTTATGAGTGACAGCTGTTTTACTTAACACGTGGTCCGTCTTGGCAATCAATTTATACTGTATCAAATTCATCGGTAATAGAATTTGCACGTAATAAAGTTGTGGGGCCTATCCATCGCCGATACTACAGTTAAAATGCCCTGAACATTTCAGTATTTGTTATGTCGCGTGTGAGAACAGCTACTGGCGCTGAATTAACAAAATGGCGAAATAATTGTCATTATATTTTCATTGAGATAATCACAAAGGAACCTTTAAGGTGATAATAGGAGTTAAAAGCCCCTCCACTCAAGTAAACATCGTCCGTCAAGTTCAAAAGCACACAGTGCAACATCAAGATAATAAAATGATGTATCTTCTATGCAACCCAGACAACATTTGATTGAAGTAAAAACTTGGAACCCAATACACAAAATCAATATTAAGGAAATATAATTAAGTATTTTGTCCGAATCGTGTTTACACACAGTCAGGTCCCTGGTTTGCACTGCCTTATATTACATGCTACTGGGTATACCTGGGCAAGTAGCTATACACTTTTGGAAATTGGAATTTTTATGCTTTAATTTCGCTACAAAGCACAAATAAATAACTTATATAGAGAAAATGTGAGAGAATGCAACATCTAGTATTGTACTCGCAATAATGAAGTGATGGGAGCTGAGATGGAGATAGAGAAAGGGGGGGGGGTGATTAGGATGGGGGAGCATTGCCGGGCGACGAGAGCCAGACGGAAACAAATTGTGCACGTGTATTTTTATTTGAGAGGCGCAACGAAAAAAACTGAAATACAAACGTCAAAAATACACTCAGATTATTGGATGCTACCCTGCGCAACGTCTCAAGTTGCCATCCTGGCGCGAGCATGACATTTGTTCGGACGAAGTACTAGTATATTCCATTCACCAGTAACACAAAAATGCATTCTCTATGCAGCAAACTTTTTTTTTTTTTTGGGGGGGGGGGTCAAAAGACGTACTTTTAGTTTCATAAATATCATACTATGTGTTGCGGTAGACCTATAGAATTACAGCAACTGACTGGATATTGGTGTAATATAGCACACGGATTGTTAAAAAGTATTAGTCGTGATATGAATGATTGACGATTAAAAAAAAAGTGTGTGGGATTCTAGCTATAAGATCGGATACAGAAGCACTGTTTGTGAATACACGACAATTCATCATACAGCGAGGGCATGACCTCTCACCTTTGTAGTTTCTCGAGGCATCATACCTTTAAGGCATTCACGCTGCTGACTCGCATCTCACTTTGAACGGTCGTGCACTCAGGACACAAGGGGTCCAGGCTTCATGAGGTGAATTATAAAAGAAATACTCCCCATGTAAAAATTAATATTCACTCTTACATGTACATACCCCGCGATATATCTAAATGAATATCTTTATTTTGGAAGAGTTGATTGTGGTCGCTGCATGAAGAGTGTTGGTACAATTGTATTTGATATGGTGTGCTGTGTTGTTTATGTATGTAATGTACTTAATCTGTCTGTCTGTCTGTCTGTCTGTCTGTCTGTCTGTCTGTCTGTCTGTCTGTCTGTCTGTCTGTCTGTCTGTCTGTCTGTATGTATGTATGTCTGTCTGTCTGTCTGTCTGTCTGTCTCTTTATATAGTTTTCTGTTTACATGTTGTTGTTTTAAAGTGGAAACCAAAACAACAAATTAAGCCTTTGTTCTCATGTTTACAAAATAAACGCCACACAAACATAGACAGAGCTACGTGCAGTTTGGGACGTTTTCAGGATAGGTACGGGTATTATTATGCCACGGTAACAAGTACGAACGGACCCAGGATATGTTGGCCTTTAAAGAAAGTTGACGTACATATATGTATACATGCACACTTACATGCACACACACACACACACACACACACACACACACACACACACACACACACACACACACTCGCGCACACACACACACACACATCATCATCATCATCATCATCATCATCATCATCATCAAGCATACAAACACTTCACAAGCAGACTAGTTTGGGTGCGGGTCAGGTGGGATGGGTACTTTTGTATACTTTTCGTAGTTTTTAAAAGTACGGACTAGTTCAGGATTCGTTCTAACTTACACACTTCTAGCTATTGTAACTTCTTCCCACGACAGGAGTTAGAAGAGCAATTGTGTTTTTTTGCTCGTGTACACGTAGCTACTAAATTGTCACCTTTAAGATGTGACGATGGGTAACCGCAGGCAGAGCCAGGTACGACACTTTCTTTCTAAGTCGCCGACAGCAGCACTTTTGGTTAAATCAATGCACCGAATTAATTGTACACCACTGATTTAAAAGTGTCTTCGGGAAACTGATGTCTGCACTGAATAGATCGACAGTATAGACTATCATTGTACAGCAGGTAACAGAGGGAAGCCCGCGGTCTCTGACTTCTCCACGTACATGTAGCTATTGTTTGCATTTGATCTGTGGTTTGTTACACATAGAACTTACCGTAAATAAAACCTATAACTTTTTATTTAGTTGTTTCCTAGTTAGACTTTTGTTCCTTTTTAATGTACAAAACCTCTACGCGCCACACTGTTCATTGACACTTTGTTTGGCACTGGTAAAACTGTTCGAGCTAAGAGCCATTAGTTCAGGCTTCGTATAGAAAATGCGAGACAAGTTGTACCGAATGGCAATGTGATGGAAAAGGGGGGGGGGGGTATTAAATGAATTGATTTGCAATACGGTAGCTTGAAAATAAATATTGGGCGTAATTGCCACCTAGAAGTAAATTACGACAAATGCAACACAACTGTGAGAGTGTTAACGAGATATTGCGATGCGCAAATCAAATCGACTTGAAGGTAAAGCGTCACAAAAGTAATGAGAAATATGGTAATGAACGTCAGGCAACCTTGATAAATGACTCAAATTTCGTGAGTCTTCACCCTTTGGATACATTGATAATCACGGAAACCTGTAAGCCGCAGCTGACGTTGTTAGCCATTGAGTCTGCGCAGTGAAGTGTGTCAAGGCGAGCCCTCGAAGTCCATTTTCGCTGACAATTATTCTAAATATTTGTTTATGCCTATTGTGTCGCCACTTCATAATCAGCCTCTTCACATTTCTGCTGCTGGGCGTCCGTTGCATGGATACTCGGTCGACTGTAGACACGTGTGTCGCCATCCCGGCGCTACTGCACATGAGCCCGAGCTTATGAAGTGTCATAAATTCCTCTTCTACTCGCCTGTTGCGCCTATAAGACTTGTCCGTTGCCTTGTGCACGGACCCAGAGCCGTAAAATCCGTCCACGATGATTTATCTAACAATTATACCCATCCTTTTCAAGTGTTGTTTTTTTTACGAGAGGTCATGACACATTACATGCGAACTCAAGCATTATCACAAGGTCCATCTTTTGACCGCGCTGTTTGAGTTTGTCTTCAAAAAACAATCTTTATCGACATATTAAAAGCACGTCAACCCTTAAGCTGACCATTATAGAGTAATGTATGTTTGTAATGCAGGTGTTAGACAGGTGAGAAATTCACAGTGTCCTTAAAACGCTATTGATGGCGTTGTATATTGGACAATGTTCAAACACTGTTGCAGTAATAATTTCCTTGTCTCAAAATAGTATTTTCAGAACTATGGATCAACGAAATAATGATTTAATAGTTCAGTGGCTAAATATAGTCCGATTTTCCAGACAGACAGACAGACAGACAGACAGACAGACGGATGGACAGAGACAGACAGACAGATAGACTGATGGACAGAGAGACAGAGAGACAGACTGGTAGACAGATAAATTCATAGATGCATACATACACGCGCTTAGACAAATGCATACATGTATACATACATACATACATACATACATACATACATACATACATACATACATACATACATACATACGAGGGAAATTGTGAAAAACAGAGAGAGAGAGAGAGAGAGAGAGAGAGAGAGAGAGAGAGAGAGAGAGAGAGAGAGAGAGAGAGAGAGAGAGAGAGAGAGAGAGAGAGAGAGAGAGAGAGAGAGAGAGAGAGAGAGAGAGAGAGAGCGAGAGAGAGAGAGAGTACGAAGCTGAACACTATTATTCCCACTCATCAGGTATAATCAATGTGCAATCCCAGGTGTCAATAAGTCTTCCGGAGAGGTGCAAGCGTTCACCATCTTTATTGTGTATCTACCTTTATTGACGATGAAGTTATACTATTGCCAGTTTGGAGTTGAACACAATAACAGTACAGTATTTACATGCTCACTTTAAGACATGTTAAAAACGCCTATATTTCCATTTTCCGGGTTTTAATGAAAACGAGAATGAATTTGCAGATATTGTTCAAATGACGTCATATTTCAAGAAAAATGTCATTACTTTTACGAACTGTATTGGAATGCTTTCTAAAACTTGTTCTGATGGGAAATCCGATGGGGAATGGGTATTTTTTTAAACAACGCAGTGTTGACAATCACCAACAATCATATCAAATCATATCGTCGTCGTCGTCGTCGTCGTCGTCGTCATCATCATCATCATCATCATCATCATCATCATCATCATCATCATCATCATCATCATCATCATCATCATCATCATCATCATCATCATCATCATCATCATCAATAACTAGGAGGAAAAACATTTCTTAAACTTTAATATTAAGTAAGGTTTTCTACAGGTCAAGTCCTAACTAACATCCTCTATCTCAGTGACCGCCACCCCAATGTTCAAGATAGCTGTGAATAGTCTTTGAAAACGTGTTATTAACACAGGACTAGAATAACAGGATAGGTAATACAAATGTCTCACAAATTGACAATTCATTGATTCGGCACAGAACTAATTTGAGTTCAATGAGTAAATACCGTCAAAGAGACATCACTGTCACTGTTCATGGACTCGACTTCATAAATCAGAAAACTCGTTTCCCCCATAAGACATATGCGGACAGGTATCACTAAAACGTTCTACCGCCATGAACACATCGAAATTTATGCACAAGCTACAGCCGAAGAAGAAAAGAAGTATGTGTTTCCTGTAGGGGGTAATGGAAGGAAATATAAATTCACTTTTTCATGTGATCGCCTGTAGCGAGGCCTCGTTAACCCATGCATTGCCTTAGGATATCCATCTCAAAAGCCCATTGTCTGTAAACCCGAATTTTTTTTTTCTTCTGGTCAAAACATGTATCTCGCAAATGCATCCAAAGTTTTCATTTTCCCATTTTTGTGATTGAAATGTAAGGATAACTCAGGTAAAACACTTTAATTTCAACTGCCTGATACAAACCTTCATACATTTGTGTCAGGTGTAAGATTTTATGAAACGATGATATTCAGGAGAGCGGCTGTGTAGTTGTAGTAGTAGTAGTAGCAGCCGTAGTAGTAGTTATGTACATATAAACTGTCCCGGTGCGCTAACAATTAAAATGTCTTTATCCATCTCACCATTTTGCCGCCATCTAATAATTTCAGTGTTGAGATTTATTAGTTTTTTCGTCATTTAGACCCACGCCTTCGGGGCAAGTGTTTAAAAAGCTCACAACTGCACAAAAAGATGCTATTAACCCTAGGAACCTCAGCGCGAATACAAATAGACGGACGTGCATCTTGAAACCAGTCATTATTTTTGTTCTAAACCGTCGTCTATCGTTGCCCCTATAACTTGCCATGTCTTTTTAGTAGCTTCATTTCGGAGTGTCGTCGATCCATAGCAAGTTGAATCTTTTGTCGGAATAACATCGTGTTTTTTTTTTGAACATTCAAAAGTACGAGTTTCTTAGTCTGTATCTTCATCTTCAGGCATAAATTGTGGCTTTTGAGACCAAACTCTATTCTCCTTCATCTGTCATCAACATAAACTTAATTCTGTTCATTCTTAAGACATAGATCCTATTTCGTGTAGGGTATATGTTTGAAACAAGGAAACCTTGCAGCCTATCATAACCAATTATGATTTCCGACAGTTCTGGATGAGTTTTTTTTTCTCTCACTCATTTATTTTATGATCGGCTAAAATAAACTGTTACACTGTCAAGCAAGGAGAATACGAGTATTCAACTGATTTTCTTAACGTGAACACTGATCCTTCAATTGCACGTTTTTGTTGACTCTGTTTTTTATTGGATATCGTTTGCTTTGAGCTCAAGTATGAGATGACAGACTAAAGGAACCGAACAAATCAACAAAAAAACGCGAGAAATGACCAAGAGTAATATTATGTTTATCGTATGGCAAACACACTAGTCGGTACCGTCTACGAAATAAGACATCATCGTGTAAGTGTCCATTCCGGTTATAAAAATATTGAGAGAAAAAAATACGCGAAGAAATAAAACGATGAAATAAAATAAAAATATAATGATATAGGAAGTATTTTCATTAGGTTAAATGAAAACACACACTTGGTTTGTCAAAAGGCCTTGGTCATGTACTGTACACACTCAAGTCTGAGATCAATAGAGACAGTTAAAACTTGGAAATCATACAGTAACATTGTATATTGACACCCAATTTGAATGATTGGCCTGAACAAAAAAATACAACCTTTTAGACAACACATTTTGCTGAATATAATATAATATAATATAATATAATATAATATAATATAATATAATATAATATAATAATATATATAATAATATATATATATATATATATATATATATATATATATATATATATATATATATATATAACGGTGAGTATCAATCTGCTAAGACAGTGCTCTATACCGCAGTGGCAGAGCGTAATAGTTTTGCAAAACTATATATATATATATATATATATATATATATATATATATATATATATATATATATATATATATATATATATATATATATATATATATATATATATAAACCTAGATATTTTCACTATTGCAAAATTTTGCAGTTTTACAGTTTTCATGTCTCGAAGACCAATTTTCTCTAATTACCAGACGGGTACACTGTGTTCATGTACCATTTTCGTCAATACTTAGTTTTTTGCGTTTTTTGTTTTCCAGCGAAATTAGCGAAAATAAGTCTTTAGCGAAAATTTCCAGGTTTACAGTACATGTGTGTATATATATATATATATATATATATATATATATATATATATATATATATATATATATATATATATATATATATATATATATATATATATATATATATATACATATATATATATATATATACATATATATATATATATATATATATATATATATATATATATATATATATATATATATATATATATATATCACTTAAGGTATCATCACATATTGTAGGTTGAAATTACATTTCTTTTCTCTCTCAAATCGCATTCTCGTATGTGCCAACTTTGAGGGGCATACATACCACCTAGACAATCAGGTTGAAGAGAGTGAACTTCGAATAATGTATTATGTTTACCATTACATCAACATGTATTGGTGTTAATGTACGCGTATATATTAAAGAGAATTGTATTTTTTTTTTAAAATCCCTAAATAAAATATTCTGTATATACAAATAACGCTTAGTTATATTTGTAAGAGCGTGTATCTCTCGTAATAACCTGACAGACACGAGTCGGTATATAAGGATACACCGTGATGGCCGTACGAGACACGGGTAACCAGACATGCATGGAGACGAAACCAGAGTAGCCCCAGGAAAAGTCGAACATTACCAATCCAAGTTAGCAATATCAAATTGATATCGGTGTACTTTGAGAGAGAGAGAAAAGGGGGTAAAAATGGATGTCGTGACTACGTATGAATGTTGTCAGCGGAAAACGTGGTGAGAGTACGAAAAACAGGAGAATTTGGGGGATCGTTAAAACCACAGACAACCGTGGTGCTGGAGGGCAAACCGACCTGAAGATTCTCTCTCTGCGTCGTTGGAACAAAGTAAATAAAATGTGCAGTTTTTTTTGCAACAAATGTATGCATGAGTCAGTCAGTCAGTCAAACTAGCTAAGGAGACAGACACGGTACAATTGTGTTAAGACAAGCAAGCAATTTAAAAGTTTGACTGTGATAAAACAACTCAATACTAAATATAGCATTTATGGTGGGCGTATGGAACACATATCTACAGCACGAACAATATAGAACACCACGACACAAGTCCACGGTCATATGTTTTTAAAAAAAATTTTAAATAAGAAAAAATATATTAGGCCACTTTGAGAAATTTCAGTTGTGTTTACTGTTTGTCACAGGTATCCCTCTGTTTTGATAACAGAAAATAAAAAGTGGACCAAACGCAGTATTAACGATATTGCTAGTCATTTAAAAAAAATAAATGCAGCCCATATTATCGTAAAGAAATCAGTAAAAGTGTGTAAACGAAACTTATCTACTGTAAAGTTCGAAACTGCTGGGTTCTTTTCCGTGTGTCGGTTCATCTACACTATCAAGGCAGGACTGGGTCTACGAGTTGACTGACTGACGGGACACCTGTGTGCCTGATATGGTCACCGACCATTACATGCGAACAAATTGGTCGTATAGATTCGCAAAGACGGACTTTACAACAGTAACACACCTAACATAATGTATTACTTTGTCAACTAAAGAACGTGGCAAAAGCTCCCGATATTCATTAGTCACTCGATGAAATGTGTATTTTGGTGAGAGCGCGCCTTTTAGCACGAATGTCTTTATGCGGAGTGATTCTGTAAGAGGTCTTGGCGCCGAATTAACTACTACACTGCAAACACTGATATGCGTTCTATAGACCATATTTCAAAAGTACTCAGGCTACTGTACCGGTGCTTGGGAACATGAATATCTATAGAACAGACGATGACTGTCAACCTACGTACATCTACTGGCGCTGCACTTCACTCTGCTGCCAACTTACTACCACAAAAAAAGTGGAGAAAACTGTCGAACAGTATACAAGTTTGCAAATAGGAACTAAAAACATCCTTCGGTGTGTGACAAATCTTGTTTTTTTTTGGTATGGTACCTGCATGTGTTGGGTCTCAGTAACCTCGACAATTTGAATGCAATTGATACCCACAACAGCCGTGACATCCGTGTATTCCCAAGCACTCCAGTGACCATAATACAGAATCAAATCTTTTTTCAGATCACATATTTGCTGATGATTTTAACGTTCTCAACTTGCATTGCAACTATATCAACATTTGTGAACAGGATAACCAAAGTTTTTATTACGACTTGTGCATAATTCCAAAGAATGTGAAATGTGTACAATTGATTATTTTTAAAAAAAACACCGACCCACTAATTGACATACATAGTATGTGAAATGGACACAATTTTTATTAATTAAAAAAAAATCTACTATAATTTGCATACACTTCCAAGAGAACGTGAAATTGACGAGAAATTGTTGAAAACTTATATGGGTAATTTCAAAACAAAGATTTCTGTCGGAGACATAACCCACCCACCCAATAATTGACATACATAGTATGTGAAATGAACACAAATTTTATTAATTAAAAAAAATCTACTATAATTTGCATATACTTCCAAGAGAACGTGAAATTGACGAGAAATTGTTGAAAACTTATATGGGTAATTTGAAAACAAAGATTTCTGTCGGAGACACAATGAAAATCCTTGAATACAAACTCGTAAAATTCACATTAGGTGTTGACTAGATAGTAATGTATGTGGCCTATGTTACTAAAAATAACATGTTTGCGTCCCCTTTTTAGTGCGAGATTATAATATCAATAAATACAAGAAGGTTTTATAAAAACAATAAACAAGCCGATACTTATTGTTTAATAAATTGTTGAACTTTAAATAGGCATAACTAAAAATGCTACATCTAATAGTGTTTCGACCACATACACTTCGATAGTCCTCCGAGCGTTTCCGGTACTTTTACACCCTATGAAAAGTATTGGGAGACTTTAGAGCAGTTTGTGGCGAGTCTCTCGTACCCGCTATAACTATTTCAAAAGCGGTCGCTCCGAGTATTATGTACTTATGGGAGAGATCGATCGAACAAGCAGGTCGTACAAAGCCAACAACGAGAAATTGATGAAATAACAAAAGACCCTTTGATTGTTGTTCACCACCTCGAAAACTGCTAAGAGTGGCCTGACACTTTTGTTCACCAAGTAAGCATGGGATCAGACACGCTGGCGCGAAAATTGTTGAGAGCTTTTTTTAACCAAGGTATCATTTCGAAACTTGAATAAAGCGACATGTTAACGCTTTTCTGTCCGTAAACAAACCTTCGAGGCTAAGAAGCTCTATAAGTACTATATAGAGGGCGGGCTGAAGGAGGCAAATCGCAACAACTTCTCAGCAGTTACTCGATATGGGGATCAGTCGTGTGCTTTTATCGGACAGAATATCTCTGACCACTTCACGATGTCGACGATGTGAGAAGCTCCGATGGAAATCAAACCGATTACATAAACCGTCCATAAACAGACCACACAGTACAAAGTTGTTTACTTGTAGCAAGACCCAAGAGTGTCTCCGCCCTCGACAACAACTACATACTACATCAGGGCTGTCTGCGTCGAATATTTCTATTAAACCGGGTCCAGAGTTTACGCTTGATGTTTCCATTCTTTCACCAATAGCTTTAAATGCCTGACGCCTCGGACGCCTGAAACAATAGAGGGCTGCATTAGATGTTGTTGGGGAAAATCAGTTGCAATTCCCATATGTTTTCCTTGAAATTACTTACTCAATATGCTCCTGGCGCCAGTGCGATTTAGCGCGTATGTAGCGTGAATAGTCGGTGTGCTATCTCACAAAGGCGCTTCACACCTCACGCGTTTTCAGTGGCGCTTATTAATTATGTTAACACTTTACCTCGTCAACAGCAATTATCCCCAGCGCATAGCCGATTGGCTTAGGGAGGAGCACATGTGGGAAAACTGTCCATCAACACACTAATTATAGATAATAGCCTTTTCTATCAAACAAACATAGTGCGACCAAATACAAAAGTAGTGTCAGTGTCGTCGGTTGCCGTCAGACGCTTACTATAGGCTCGGAGACTAGTAACACGTCGGGGACAAGACGACAGTGCATATCTGTTAATAAATCAATCATGGAACTAGTCGGATGCAGGCTGGCTGCCATATTATAAAGGAGAGTTTGCATTGTGCTCGAATTTAATATTATTTTTCAGCCATGAATGCGTTTCTCAGCTAAAAATACAGCGAAGAATAACGGAGCCAGAGAGGCAACTCAATCAGTTAGGCGGTAGTCTCTGAACTTGAGCCCTGAACAATGCATTCAAACATGGTGGATGCGGTAGCAGCGGCTGTAAAATATGTCGAAAAATGATCAAATGCTCGTGCCTGAGCTAAACAATACCGATTATGTGCCTCCATTTTCTCTATGTTGGTCATCCATCAAAAATGACATGCGTTTGGTGACGTTTTAAGGTCGCTAACTGGCCGTAGACGCCTTGCCTTGATGGATAGCGCCAAGAGTATTCAGAGTTAGGGGCCGGAACATATTTTAGTGAATGAAAACTGATACCAGACGCTCTTCATTGTGTGTCGTCACACGACTGGCGCCAACAGTACTTATGCATTTACGTCAAAATGGAATGCTAGAATGGCTAATCACTTTAGATGTTCCGCTCGTCATTTTCACGCTTTCAGCTGACCCGCCTCCAATAAAAGGCATAAATATTACTAGCCGTACTCCCACCAAATTCAGCGCCGAAATTTGCGCCCATATTCCAACCAAATTCGCCAGGATCGATGCTGCCTATTCACAGGGGTATCCCCAATTTGTGAATGAAGCAGCATAACGGGGAAGTACCCCGGCTATGTAAACGGAGCCAGTCTACGTTAACAATAGCAGGCTGGATTTTGACACCTTCGGCTGCCAGTTGTCCATGGTGGGCGTGTCATCGAAAATAGCGCAAAATTAAAACGAACCTATTTCCAGACCCTTGTCTACAGATTTGCTTCCCCTGGAGGAAATTTTATATTTTCTGCAAATATTGGCTTAAATTTCTATCACTTTTCATGGGACCGACTGTATATTGATTTTGAGCGCATTGTAAATTTTAAAAGTGGAAAGTGGAAGGCAAGGACAATATTTATTCGTCTAGCAGACATTTCGAGTCGTAGCCCCCTGCTCACCAAACCACAAGCGTACTCCCATTTGGCGCTGCATTGGTGGATATTTAATTATGTTGACATTTTAGCACGATTGATGTGATAATGTCATAAGTACGTTGTGCGTTCCGACACCTTGTTTATGGCTGATACGTCGTGTAAGTTGCCACTAACACGCCTATACTCATCGCTGATTGGTCGACGCGTGTGAAATAGCCAATCAACTACCATAGCTCATTAAGATACGGAGATACGATATAGGCAAGTCAGTCGGAGCTGCAGCAAGCAAGCTATCCTCAGTTGTAGTATATATGAAACATCCGAGGTCTATGGTACCAGAGCCAGGCATGGCTTACACGCAGTTTCTGCCGCATCGGCCTAGCGATTTCTCAGTGAACTCTATACTTACACAGCCGCAGTTCTTCCCCGGGTTTCTGCCAACACAACCGCTGCCAAATGGTGCCGGACTAGCCACGCTGCCCATGTTCCCGAAACTCGGAGACCCACGGTGTCACTACGCTCCCGATCTCTTGTCTGTTCACCAACCGGGACTTCGGCCAGTACGACCAGTTGAGAACCAACCAGACGAGGACGAAAATATCCACGTTACTCTGGATACCAAGGAGTTGTGGGAAGAGTTTCATAAACTGGGAACGGAGATGGTTATAACAAAATCGGGAAGGTATGTATTTTTATTGACAATATTAAAACATACATAGAAGTTTTAATAGTAAACCAATGGTACACACTCCATATTATACCAATGGCAACTGTAAACAATTGCTTTAAATGCTCAGTTTTTACTAGCACTAATTAGTAATATACAATTTAAAAATGTTACCACTCAGACCAACGGGTCCTGACACTGATCAGCTGTCTAGAGATCACCAGGTCACAGAATAGAAAAAAACCGCAGGCGCATATGTTTTGGTTTTGCTACTCGCTATACTGTGTTGAAGACTGGCCTTGCAGTGTATCATGTGCAGGCAGATAAACATTGAACACGGCATGTGGTTCTCAAGTCGACAACATCCCTACTTGCCCTGACATATCCCAACCCCACTAATATAGATTTTTGTCACACCATTCTGACCCTTTTCGGACACACACACACACATACACACACACATACTCGTCAAAACACCAAAACAACAAACATATCTTATTCATGATACCAGAATGCAGAATAGAAACAGTCAAATGAATTAATGAAACTGAACGACTGTTCTTAACAGACAACAACTCACTCCATCGATCAAACAGAATATTTGAGACTCCAAATTACTACCTTTTCTGTTAATCATGATATTTATATTTGGTAGTTTGGTAGGCAAACCCATGTCAATTTTAGACGGAAGAACCACAACAAAAACCAAACATGTTTTCAGCCGTACGCCGTGCTCCAACGGCACTCACTTGTTCGGTAACATGATAAAATTGGTGTGTGTACGTTGGCATGCGACTAGCTCATCAGGAACCATTTATATTGTTTGTTCTTGTCATTTTTGATTGACAAGGGGTGACCCGTGATTTAGAGTAATATTTTCGACCCTAAACTTATCTCGAAAATCATTGAGGACAGACTGAATGTAACGAATTTAATACAGTGTTCAAATCAGTGAATGATAATAGTAATAGTTGCCACCTGGTTCGGAAAATATTACTCGACACACGATGTAATGTGAGTTTTATGATACGTATCTAAATATGGAGGGTACACAAAATAAACCGTTGTGTCACGGCTTCAACCCCTTTAGTCTATGATACCAACTGTAACTACATCCATCAAAACGGCGCAGTTGTTTATACTTGCACTGTGTCCGAATGTACTTCATTTTTTGGACCTAAACATCTGTTTATCTGCGTATATATTTTCCTGTGACCCTCCTCCAAAATCAACAATTTAGCAAAAATAAAATTGTAGGGGAAAAAAGATAATTTTCTGTTCTTTTGTTTTTGTGGGGGAAAATGTATCGTACTTCAGGGGTTTAAAGTTAAGGGAAAATGTGATGGGATCTCGATAATCTATATAATGTCTAAAACTCGTTTACTTTATATCAGGCGGATTTTCCCAGCCTATAAAGTTCGTGTGAGTGGACTAGACAAAAAGGCAAAATATATTCTACTAATGGATATAGTAGCAGCTGACGACTGCCGGTATAAATTCCACAACTCACGCTGGATGGTAGCAGGAAAAGCCGACCCCGAAATGCCGAAGAGAATGTACATACATCCCGACTCGCCGTGCACTGGGGAGCAGTGGATGCAGAAACTAGTCTCATTCCATAAGCTGAAACTAACCAATAATATCTCTGACAAACATGGCTATGTAAGTATTACGTTTGACAATATCATTGTACTCATATTCACAGGGCTTCTTAAAAATGTACCAATAATTTTCTGGCAATTTGCACCCCCCCCCCCCCTTTACAAAATCTGAAATAACCCACTCGAAAAGACATTACGTATAACTATGTAGGGTGTAATAATACAATACTTTAGATTTATAAACACACATTAAGGTACACATTTTTTACACATGCATGCATGCACTACTGTTGTTATGAAAATACACCCAACTGAAAACGATGCAAGACCGCAAATTAAGCAAATGAAATGACCCTGTTTGAAGGAAGAGGAGGTAGCCATACCATACCCATACCTTTTGTTATAATGTTATTTTTTGCAGTCATAATTAATATGGGAGTGCCGAGAAAATATTGTCCCTTTGAAATGGATATGATTATTCTTAAAGAGGGTCCTGTCTATTTTGCCTGTGTAACCTTTCTCACCTTTCGTACCAACAAAATTTATCTTATTGTTGAATATTGTCAGGACAGATGAAAAGCTCTTCAAACTTAACATGTTTCCTTTTACAACTTGCATGAGCAATTTTTCTTTCTTTCTTTCTTTTACCCGGCCTTGCAAGCCTGTAATTATATCGCAGCAAGACCGAGTGGCTCCAAATTTAGCTAGCGGCCTTTCTCTCTCCCCCCTCTCGTCGATGGGTGACTGCCTTCTACCATACATGAATCACACACAGAAGGTTCCTGTTCTGACACAACAAAAGCGATGACTCTTTTTCCCCCAAAATGCGCAAAAGGTCAAGAGAGAGAAAAAAGTTTGGTAGTTTTTGACTCACCTATCCCACCTGTTTTACCATTTTTTTATCGTTCATAAAATTCGTTTTCTGTGTCACTACACCCATATTAACAATTCTTTGGAAATTTGATTTTTTTTTAAAGAACTGAGCCTGGAGTTTTACATAACCCCTTACAATATGTGATCAATATAAGTTCAACGCTTCTAGCGTTTCTCCGGCTACATTTTCCGTGTTTACAAGTTGTATTTTGAAATATTTAGTAGGTTTTAAAAAGTACACACATTTGGAAAATACTGAACAGGTGGAGGGTGTGCACACAGCGTCGGCGAGTCGCTTTGCTTTCCCCGGTGGATTTTCCATGCGTTGTTGTTTTAGTCACGGCTCGTAGACTTCAACCCATTGGACAAGTTTTTTTACCCAGTAAGCTTAAAATGTGCTCCCTTCCACGTTAGCACACTGACAGCTTCGTCGTGTGAAGTACATGAAATTAGAAATCTTTTCTGTCACCTTGAGAGTATTTTTAAAGCTATCTTTGTAGAAAATATATACCCATGTGCGACACGGTTTTTGCTGTTTGCTTGTTATCATTTTGTGCTATGGGTGTCACACATACAGACTATTAGCTGACAGAGAGTATTGGTGTGGGTTTCATATTTCAAGACATATCTCGCGACATGTGGCGAACAAAACCCCAGACGGAGTGTTAGGTTGATATCGCTATCGGTGATCTGCTGGTCCGATTAACACCGCCTGCATACACCATGGAGTGACTCGTACAGCACCACCATTTTTCTGACCCATCCCAACTACATGTATCAACATTCGGGTGCCGCTGCAACCCTGTCAGATTATGACAACAAATTTCTGGTTTAACAAAATATGTGTACGAATTAAACTTTGAGCTGAGGGGTGTAACCGGGTGAATGCAAGCGTAACAATATGGAAGCATTGCTATCTGCTATCAAGATATCTATGTGAAATCCGTTGAGTTGTGAACATATTTAGCTACTGATACCCTACCCCTGTACATACTAATTTGACAAGTACCCAACATTTTACCTTCTTTCCCAAAAAATGTAGCAACTTTTTGGTATAGTAATGCTCACCACAACATTTAGACTCGATTACCCATTTTTAGTACACATTACATCACCAGACATTGTGCAGCCCACCCCAACCTTGTCACGTTTATCAGGCATTTTTGAACTTGGGAATATTTTCACTCGTGTATCCCTTTTCCCCAAGATTACCATGTTCATCCGGAGCATCAGACGGCTCCCAAAACAGTTTGGTTTTCCAGTGCTACTAGTCTTACGCGTGAAATATTTGTTTTGATGTGGCTAGCTGTGGGGAACATTCAGACCGTTCTCGTCAGCGAAACGCTTCGATAGATTTCCACTGTAAACGTGCGAGCGTGTCTAGCTGTCTCGTATTCGAGTCGCCTTCACTGTAAAATTCCTTATGTTATATGTAAACAGTTGACTACAGCGGACAACTGTAAGCTCACGAAGGGCTCTCTGAAATCACTTATGAAGACTCTACGATCATTTTTCTTGACAATTACACGTTTTTAATTATGATTACCCTCAAGTATTGTCTGGGTATTTTGTTTGTTTTGAAAATAGCACCGAAATGTCTAAGGCTGTAAGGGGGGCTATTGGGCTAGGCTTTTTTAAATTTTATTTCCATGCATGTGTAGTCACTCGGCGTAAAAAAATTGCGTGTTATGCTCTGTTTTACAGCTGTATTGTGTGCTGCTTTTTCACGCAACAAACATAATTTCGAGAAAATCTACAATATTCTAACGACGAAGTGTGAATTGACACAAGCGAAATTTTGTATATTTTAATTAATATCTGCTTAAATGAGAGGATAGTGTATTACGCACGGTAACTGGCGGTTAGCGACTTATCGTATCGTGTCGTATGTAGGGGCTTCCATTCAATGCGTCTTGTGTATATTACATACGGATGCCTCACATATCGACATGTTTCCCGGTCTCATACTTGTGTTTTTCCCTTGTTATTTTTTAAGCAGACCATCTTGAATTCGATGCACAAATACCAACCCAGGTTTCACATAGTGAAAGCTAATGATATCTTGAAGTTACCATGGAGCCAGTTTAGGACGTACGTTTTCAAGGAAACGGAATTCATCGCTGTTACTGCTTACCAAAACGAGAAGGTGGGTACAGAGAAATCTCACACTGTCTCACATTTGCATGTAGCATATCCGAACTGCCCATTTCAAGAAAATATTTATGTATCTTCAATAAAAGAAATTTTGAATAAATAAGTAAATAAATAAATAAACAAATAAGGGAATTATAATATTATTTACAATGATGTAGAGCAGGTGTAGATATACGTCTGTCAGTGAAAAATGTATATCTTAACACGTTTTGGTTGAAGAGCACACATCGATAAATTATGCGATTTGTTATTTGTATATGTCAGAGCTCTCATTTTTATGAATCTCCGAGTTTCATTTTTAAACGAAAGATGATGAATGGCGGTTGTAATCAATAGCTAACGAAAACAATAAATACGTAGTGGACGTTGTTGAAGGAACCATAATAACATCTAATCGTCGGAGACTGAAACAATACACCCCGAACCGAAAATATTTGTAGTATCTTTTGAGAAGAGATAACACGACAAATTTAGAAAAAATGGGTACTTTATTTTTATTGCTTGGAGGGCTAAGTAGTGAGGTGTAATCGCAGAACTGTTTGAGATGCGTTTGCAGATGCTTTTCTCTTATTGTTGTAGCGCATTTGAAGGACTTAATGCGGCATTCTGTCCTTAATCGTACTAGCAGTTTCACAGTATGGGCCTGACTATATTGCAATTAATTTTAAGACTGACCCATAAAAATAATATCAACTGTGTGTTTAGGTAAAAAATAAAAGTACCTATCATGTTAAATAACGAGGGTTTTAACACGGCTGAATTTCAGGCACACCGAGCCATGAAACAGTTGAAATGATGAAAAAAACCACCCAAATTGCTGTCACTTCCTACACTTAAAATGCGAAGGATGCTTGTGAAATTTATAGGTTTTCAGCTCATTTTTATGTCTGTTTTCGTTTATGACATAGAGAAAGCATAAATTCTGTGAAATTCGAAGCCTAAAACGATCTTTATGGCCGCATTGTCCTTTTCTTAGTTTAAGAAAACCCCGTCAATGTATAGACTGCATATTAAGGTGAATGGAGTGGCATTCAGGTAAATACTGCAGATTCATTCAAGTATGAATTGATGGCATGTCACAAATACACTGATTTATATTAGTCTCTTTTTTTCTCTCCAGTACATCCCTATGTAACAACTCTATATGTTGTAGTTATGCACTGTGATAAAATAGAACATTAAAAATTAAGATCGCAGAAATATTAGAGCTATTCAAACTCTTCCCAGAGAATAGAAAGGAAAAAAAAAACACAATAGGAAGAGTTTTTGTTATGAATATTAATGTTCGTAAATGGTGGAGACAATTGTGAACTCTAAGCCCCTCTTTTCGGTGAGGGGTTAGGGTGAAGATTTCAGGCATGCTTTTTTTTGGATGAACTATGTGTTTACCAGTGCTCTATGTGGCCCTGTCACCGATAGTACACTCAGCGTGAGTGAATGATAGGTGGCGATGCCCAAGCCGTCAAAATTCCAATGATTTCACACGATTTGCTGTTCTTTGCTCTTTTTCGTGATCCCGACCATAGATATATGGAGCTCAGGAGAGCAAATTCGTGTAAAAATCAAATTATCAATAATACAACACAGTGCGTTTGGCGTCAATGTGAAATGAATGGAATCTCCAACAATAGCCAAACGCAGTAAATAGAACGAAACAACACAGTTCTGTTATTCACACACAGCTTTTTTATTTAGACCTTTAAGATTTAAAAGACAATGACCCCACCGGTTGATTTGAACATTTGCTTGAATATAGAATATATGTATTTCTTTTTAAGCGGACGATCACTTCAGACAAAAAAAAGATTACGTTTTGTAATTATTGTAGATGATTAAAAGCGCGGCCAATGCATGTCGTCTGCAGACCCGACAGTCTCGCAGATTCGTGTTTGCCTGTCTCCATTTGTACTCAGGTTCCGTGTCAGTAGACATAGCAATATTTCTTCTTGTCATATGCATTGATAGACATACGTCACGGAGAGGTTATCATACTCTTCGAAACCCCCCCCCCCCAAAACTTTCACTTCATCTAAATAACGCCTGCTAACCAAGTCTTATATCTCGATGTAACAACACCCCCAAATGTTTCTAGATAGATACTTAGATAAAATGCAAACGACGAGAAAAATAAATATTTCCAACTGCTTTCGCCTTTTTAGACATTAAACTCGAAGAATTAGTTCTAAAAAGAGTGACAGTTATTGCAGAATTTACCATCAGTGTCGTTAAATCGCTACGCTCGAGACCCAGGTGTTTTCAACGAATGCCATTTATGTTAGTGCTTACCTCCGCACAATAAACGCTATCCCGTAAAAAGCATCCGACTTTTAGAGTATCTTTACTACATATTTGGGAGTTGAGGGGAATCTTGGCTTATTTTGACGTCATTTTACCATCGTTGCGATGTGCCACTCCAATAACTTGTTGCTAAAGGGAGAAATGCTGGTTTGTGATATGCAAGAAAAATACACACGTCTCAATTTGAAACCAATTTCCGAAGCATAGAATGCTATATGCGTTTATTAAGGGAACTACAATATAAGAAAGGAATGTATATAGTCGATAAAGGATGAAAAGGAGTGGGACTGGCGGTTTCAATAAAGATGGGTGGAATTTTTGAACAGTAAAAGCGTCGGCAATATCACCTGCAGACTGTATTGATCCTGTGGTAGTGCTACTTGCGTTTTCGTATAGTCAGGGCTAGTCACCAAATTAATAGCCCTCTGTCATGTGAAGGTATGTCGTCAAAACGACATTATTTTGATCTTGTTTCTGAGGGAAAAAATGCGTACAAATACACAGGTACACAAATACTGAACTCCCTTCTGATCTTCCTAAGAAACACTGTTCACCATTGTGTGTGTGAAAATAGATGTAACGAGTTGAAAATCGTTCACAACTTCTAAAAAATGGAGGACTTCAGGAACTGTCAGTTTAGGATTTTTTTCGTTTAAAAATGAATGATTAGGCGTCGCAAAATTTGAGTGCGAAGTGCTTTCGACTGTGTGAGTAATTGCCTGCCATTTCCTTCGTCTACATTTCACAGATTACCCAACTGAAAATAGACCACAATCCCTTTGCTAAAGGATTCCGAGAGAATGGCGCGGGAAAACGAGAAAAAAGGTAAGGGGTTAGGTCGATTATATCCATAGCTTGTTTTGTACAAATTACTGAAGAAGACTGTAAGGGCAAGATTAAGCCATGCTGTGGGGACAAGACAAAATAAAAGGGCGCGAAAACAAACGCCGTGTCTCCTTTACAACAAGGAGTGTAAGATTTTCGGATTGCCAATGGGATGTGTTAAATTGGGCGAATTCCTTATAATTTGTATGGATTCCTCATTGCATGAAATTCGTAGCAATTTCTTAGAAAAAAATAATCACCTACCACATAATTTCAAATTATATTTACCTTTGAAATTATATTACACGTGATTACTGTGGAGTTCAGGTCCTCCATTTTTACTTGTGACATTATTGGCATTTTGTTAGTGTCGAACCACTGCATGCTTTTCCTGGCGTAATTCTGACAATAGAGAAAAACAGAAAACAGTAAACAGAGACTATTTGCACCACTTTGTCGAGACTGACTCTCACTTGTGTTTGTTTCTTTGGGTGGCTTCATTTTTTTTACGAAATCTCTTGTCTGCTTTTTATCGACAATTTTTTGTTCCATCCTACTCTTTTCATTCTTTTTATGTTGTGGATTCGGAAAGTAGAATTAAAGGTCTTTGGTCGTTAGGAACAAAGGATGGGTTTCTCTTGCTATTGTTACAGGCCATCCTAATTTGTGTACGTTGATTATCACCCAGCCTTTGATCTGCGCCCGAGATTTGTCCGGAAGATTTCGCCAGTTATTTTCTAGTTACCCGCCTATTGTTTGTCGTCCACAGAGTTGATTCTGTTGGCGACACCACGCATTATTTCTGCAAATTTACGTTATGGTATTGTCCGTGTGCGCTCTTGTGCACGACTTTGCAGGAAACTTCAATCGACTAATTTGGAGGCCTCGGAGCACAGAACGCAGACTGAGTCCACGACGAACAGCTGCGGTAGTCTGAGCAGGGGGGACGCAGATCACCCCGAAGTTTCGACGTCCTGTGTTAAACAAAACATTGAAGAGAGTACAGATGAAGTCAGGTTACCTGCTTCAGTCCACTCACCTCGGGGTAAGTGCTAGCCCATCTATACATTTTTTGCAGTCAACTGTGCTTGTTTTTGAGATGATCCTCTACTTGCTTTAACTATTTCAAAAAGTTGACTTTATACCCATACAACGTTTACATGAAAATATTTTATGGTGATTGTTTTTTTTTTCGTGTGAGCAAAATCGCAAAGACAGACTGTAACCCTATTAAAGAAACGCCACACAAATTTGTTGGCACTGCCTGGGCTTTTAAAAATACATTTTAAACGCGGTAATGTTTATTTAAGTCTTGTCCAACACCAAATATTTATTAGTTCTTGTTTGACTCTGTCCATTATAATGGTGACAAATCCGGTCATTTGTTTGTTTTCTGCAGAGTCAGTGTCTGCCGAGGCGAACTCTACCACTCGCATTGAAGAAGAAATAGATGTCGAAAGCAACGATATTGACGACGAAACGGCGGCAAGTGAATTGAGATCGGAAATCGCCGCCGAGGAGGCCAGGGAAAGGGAGAGGGGGCGAGATGATGAAGAGAATACGAACAGTATGAAAAGCCGAGATTCGGATGTTATGAGTACAAGTTCATCACCAAAGGCAAAGTGCAATGATGTTGTCCTGACAACAGAGGACCAAAATGAAGACAGTGAAATTCGTAGCTTGAATTCCAGGTCTTCGATTGTTGACAAACGAAAAGACAGTGCTGAGTTAGAGGAAAGGAAAGTTACAGTTCGGAATATTACACCACAACACAGTCCTGTGAAGCTAAGTTCACCATCAGAAATGTCAGTGCACTACCCAACACCGCTAGCTTTCCAGACAGCTGGCCCAACGTCGCCAACACACCACAATCCCCTACACCCATTGACTCAGCAGCCATTACTTCTCTATCCCAGCCAAGTGATACAGGGTTTAGCCAGTGCCGTCCAGAGCATGCCAGCTGCCATACTCCCAGTGGCTTCACCTACCACCGCTCATGCGCAGCTGTTACAATCAGCCTCCGGACACACCTGTGTGACACCACACCACCTTTCTTTGAACGCTCAGGGAATCCCGTTTAGCTTGAATGGACAGGTCTTATCATCGCAAGGGTACGCTGTGATCAGTAACCCGGCCCTGGGAAATGCTGCTGCCGCAGCTGCTGCTGCCTCAAACTACTACCGTGGTGCAATTTTAAGTTCACACCAAAATCGTGCACGACTCAGATTCAATCCGTACGCACACCCATTGACATCTACTACCATGGTAACCACAGGTACTCCGTTGAGTGCATCTGGACATACCGCGTTAGACAACTTGCAACCCCCAACAGCAGGTTTGGTGGCAGTGGCTAATAGTAGCCCTGGTGCCTCTCTGCCGCACATCTCGGCATCAGCAATCAATGATAACAAGAACTCTATACCGACCTCTGCCCAGAATGAACTTCAAAGTATTCAAAAATTAGTCAGTGGACTGGAACAACAGCAAGAGAAAATCGCCACCGAGTCACTGACCAAGCTAAGTGATAAGTAAACATATACATCATAGTAAAAGAGACTGAGATCCCTGTCCAAATATCGTTTACCCTGTTTATTTCAGAACACTTTCAACACACAACTTAGCAATGAAGTAGTATCAGGATAAAAAACAGTGGTCAATGTATGGGGATAATATATATTTGAATAGTCTCTTTTACCCACCGTTATTGACTAAATATGTGTACAAATCCCTGTTGTATTGTCTTTCTCTGGTGCACTATATATAAAAAAATAACAGGTACCGTGTTGGAAAATTGCTTTGGAAGAACGCTACTAGATAATGTCAAAGTCGGCATAGGCCGATACTAACTAGAGTACACGTCACTCCAAAAACCTTTAAATGCTGCTTCAGCTTGTTGACAAGTGTAGTGCAGTGTCGCAGGGTTATCTCAAGTTATCTGCTTGTCTCGGCCTACTATCAGTACCCCACCAATCTGCTGTTTGATCGGTACATACTCAGCCTTCCCCTAGCCGTAATGCACTCCTGCTAATACAGTGAGTAGCTGCCAGTGATACTTGCATAACTCTGTTGCCGTTAGGCAACATCCATATTAAGATAATTTTTAAGTGACCAAAGAAGTAGAGAGGGAGAGAAAAGAACCCAAAATATATCACCAAATGGCAGATACGAATAGGAATTGAGTCAACAGCGCAACTTGTTATTAAATTTGTAGAACCAAAGATGTCAATTTCTCAACGCATGTCAACTAAGTAGATAAAAATATTAACGGAGACTGCCGAAGTCTGAAGTGGCTCTTGACAGCAAGACAGAACAAGCATTTTGTAAATAGTTAATGGCGACCAGTTGAACAGTAAACATGGCGGTGTGAACGTGTTAATTTATGTTAAGAAAAATGATAGGTCACCGTTCTCGTCTTCAAATATGTTCTTTGTCGTTGTGTTTAGAAGCTGTTCTAGTCTGACAAAACAGGAATGATAAAGGTGTTCCAGATAATCAACAAAAAGTTTTGTTTTCCGACAGGATACCATGATGGTTTTCTTTTGTTTTTCTATGTCTGTGTCGCCACATACAGTCATGTTTCAAGTTCAGTGTACATATTTAAATAAGTGTGTGGAAACAAAGTTATTTATGTGTTATATTCGCTAAACGTATTTTTCGACGTTCACGAGGAGAATTTTTTAAAAAGTTATAATTTATTTAAGAAACGTTACCGTAATGGTTTAACCGAAGCTTTCTTGTATTATAGAAGAAAAAAAACACGAAAGGTACTCTTACACCTTTTAGTTTATTTTTGAATGAGATTTAAAAGTTATTTCAAACTTACAAAACCCACCGTTCTTGTTAGTCACAAACTGATGTCCATAGTTGTCATGGCTTGGGCACTGGTATGTG
This sequence comes from Glandiceps talaboti, assembly GCF_964340395.1. Lineage (NCBI taxonomy): Eukaryota > Metazoa > Hemichordata > Enteropneusta > Spengelidae > Glandiceps > Glandiceps talaboti. The sequence goes on along the minus strand of NC_135566.1, from coordinate 14,533,055 downwards.
TTGTTACAATGTATCGTTTTTTTGTTCGAATTGCCAGTACAACGTCCTTTGTGAGTGTTCTGTAAAGATTGTCCAAGTAAACCCATCGACTCTACGGGCAATATTTCAGCTACATGTTGGGGGTAATAAAATGTAAAATATAATGAAACTTGAGTATGTGTTTGCATGCATTTTTAAGTGCTCACTATATTCTCTCTGCTTCACCTCTCTGTCCACCTCAACCTTTTCACGCTGTTATTTCAAAAACATTTCTCTGATTAGGCTTTGGTGATATACCATATGTGGCTTTTAATGTAAAGAAAAAAATAATCTTCGCAGAGTAAAAGTGGGTGGGACGGGGTTTTGGTGATCATTTCACCGGTGATTTCCCAAAGAAAAGTTGTTAGGTCTCTGCGGACTCTGAGCCACCAAGTTGAATGAATGGGTGCCTCGCAGTTGAACACACAACCCATTCCAGTGAGTGCACACACACGCACATACATACATACATACATACATACATACATACATACATACATACATACATACATACATACATACACGGGCCTACCATCCACACTGCACTGTTATGAATTCTCTCAATGTTTTGTCTCTTCACTCCACCTCTCATGGTAAAAACGCCACCCGGCTTTCAAATTTGGATAACTTCGCGGACTTTTCAAAAGAGGATATTCAAAGAGGATGCAAATTCATCGGCAAATGTTTCATTTGTTATTTGGCGGGCCTTGTTAGTCGCGTGGGTTCCAGTGGATAGGAGGTCAGAAACTGTAATCATAGGGCTATGAAGTACAAATGAGCGGGGCTATGAAGAGGAGACAGCTAGCTTTAGCGTAGAGACGGTATCATTAGGCAAATGAGATGGGGTAGCACCATTAAACGAAACCTGCATAAATTCTGTTTCTCTCCGCCAAAAATATCCGTCTCATTCAGTTTGGTATTATTTAAGTCCTATTTCGGTAACTGGTTCAACACGCGATGATGTTCCCCCTTGCATTTTAAATTTTTGTTTTTGTTTCAAATGATAAGCTTTCTAAAATTAGGTTTAGTGGCATATGATGAACGAGGCTCGTTTTAATATTCGGTGTTGTCGCCAGACCCAGGCCTTGACACCCTGTGCATTCAGACAATTTTCACTTAGGAACGAAATATGAGTACCTTCTACACACGAATTACTGGGCTGGGCGGATTGATAGGCAGTTGAAGTTCTTGCTTGTAAATTAAAGCATTGGGAGACTGCTTCCCAATGCCTTTCTCTTCGGGACAAATGTTCAGCGTGCTCACAGACAAGATTAATTTTATATTTTAAAACGAATTTCTAAAATGGCTTCTGATGCTGTAGGCATATCAAGTTGGTACAGCTTCTCACAGTCACCTTAGACGCAAGAGACTGGTTCCCATCATGCACCAGTCCTTACTTTCACCACCAGGACGGAAGTAGAGATAATTTTTCAAGGCTCGGCGTGTCAATATTATTGTTTTGAAAACTTATTTTGAATGGCAGAAAAATGATCAAATCATTTGTATTTGCTAATATGCTGTGATACCGTTCAGACGCACGCTAGTATGCATCTGCCCGGATATAGGCCACATATTCCGAATCATTTGCTAGGTACACGAGCTTGTACCCGTGTTGTATATTTTACGTTTCTCTCATTAGCAACTCTGGAGACGTAGAGAAGGTAGTATTGATGGTTTGAGCGATTCACTCACATGTACTTGGTGAAATTGCACATTTGAGACGCTTATCTGCTCGACGTGGCAGAAATGGAAGGTTCTGAAGGGAATATCAAACAGTTGAACAACATAATCAAACGTTCAACTGTGTCTTTACAGTTTCCACAGATATATCTGCCTGCAAATTGCCACAGAGAACAGACTTAGCTCTTAAAATCTTGTTTCAGCGATTTCTGTATCCCCTTTATTATTGCTCAAACAAAGAACTCATTAAAAGCAACACATCATTTGCAATTCAAGTGACATAAAATTAAGTTTTTCCTAATAGCTATTTATTCCAGTATGGTCTGGACTCCTAAAAAAAAGCGACCTCGTTGAAATCGAAATTGGAAAGTAAACTTGTTTACAGAAGAGAGACTGGATTTCTACCTTTCCTGGCTAGATTTCCATTGATACCGTATAGCATTTACGTCTTCGATTTTACAGCCCGTAATGTTTGCCTTATCTCGCGGTTATTGGTTTTGCTTTGTCGTGTTTGTTGGTTTTGTTTTTTTGTCACTGGCCGCTTGTCAAGGACCGATATAATTCACTAGTAATGTACAAGTGGTTGCTAGAAACCCCACAACGGTTTAATCTTTCAACGACACGGTAAAGCAGTACTAACAAAAAATTTGGGCATTTGTCAAATCATAAAATAGGTAGAGAGCCTCTGTGCTCACTTTGTCTTCATCAGCTAACGAGACGGGTTTCAGATACGCGTACGTTAATTTGTGAGCTGACAGTTTTGGCGTCAAGCAGACCACGGTGTGTGGAGACCTAATCCTAGCTCCGAGTTGTGACAGAAGGCGGTGCATTTGAGTCCAACACATGGAAATTGCGGCCAGAAACTCGAATGCAACGACCACCCTTACTGTTTCATTCTTGAAATATCGACTGCGATGGTCTAAGCGTCGTTTACCATAATGCCCCATTTAATCGACCAACGATGAGACAACACCAGTCTGTAACTACGACTACTACCACCAACACTACTACTATTACTATATGTTTCGATCTCTTGGCATAATTAGTAAAACTAGGTTTCTGTCGAAAAGTTCACGAAACAACGGGACGTACCGTGTTAATATACAGATATTATGATCGGGTTTTTAATTAAAATCTCATCAGATAGGTTATGTCTACTCTTCTTTAATCGCGATGTGTTCAGTAGTAAAGCAGTCAATCCGTGTCAACTTGTTTTTTTTTCTTCTTGCGACGGTTCGGAACAAAGAAATGCTAATTTAAAAAAAAAAGGTGCAAGTCGTGAGATTGAGGAGATGTCCGATTTTGAACTCTAACACCAGAGTATCAAGCTATGATACTCTGACTCTACCAAGAGAGGAACGTTATATTATGTATATATGTGTCAAACTTAAATAGCACCTATCGCTACACCTAGAATGACAAGTTGCCACGGCGAGTAAGTTATTGCGAGGCTTTATTGCAGACTCAAACGTAGAACTCCGACCTCTTTTAACCTAGTGAGTGACAAGAAAATGGCCTCAGTGTAAGAAAAGAATTATACTTCGACGGTGGCTATGGGGCCTGGTCCCAGACGAATAAACACAATGGGCGCAGCCATGCTGGACGGCATGATTGTCTGAGTTCTAGTGAATGCTGAAAAAAAGGGTCGAACTTTGTTTTTACTGCGTTTTTTTAAAACATGTGATGGTTGTTGATAAAGTGGCTAGCATTTGGGGGGACTGTCTCCTCTATGCCAATTATGTTTGTGTGTGTCCAACAAGCGCTTTGGAAATAAGCCTCCAATACTACAACAAATAGAGAACCCATTGAGATTTATTAGGTGTAAATTTGAGGCGCCACAGTATCTGGGAGGTGTAAATTGGATCAGGCCTGATTAAATAGAAAGGCGACACGTATTATTTGTACTTGACGCCCGTCCACTAATGATATTTCGCTACTGTGTGTGCCGTGCAAACAAACACAACCACCGGTATAGAGGCGGATACTGTAGTCTCGTCTGCTTCACTCTTCTAAAGTACAGTTCCCGGCTACGGGGCTTCATTTTTTTCCCCGGTTCTCTACTCTATGTACGCCTTTCTTGTCGAAGGAACCATTACATGTGTCGTACAACACGTGTTTAGGATCGCTTGGAGCTCGAAGACATTCACACAGCAGTGCGTGCATCTGTGTATGGAAAAGCGGCTTGGTGCTGTTTCGTATTGAGTGGAAGTTGATGAATCGAAGCTGCGCACTTATCTTCTAGCCACTTTCGAGCCATTTTATGTACATTTCTTTTTGGTGTAAACCCTCTCTCGTTTTTGTTTTCGTTCGTATTAAGAGCCCATACTTTCGACTGGTGTATTAGTGCAGTGCCCCTGGACAACATGTCTTTTGTCGCACACAAGGATTGTACCGGCATTACGATCAGAGCCCTTTACGTCGCAGCTGCTGCTCTTAGTGGCTATTTCAGCGATAACATGCTAGACTAGACAAAATCCCTAAATTTCTAACAGATTTTCAAAAAATTCCCAATATCATCCTGTATGTTTCAATTCACTCGCTTTTTGAAATAAAACGAGTGAGATAAGCTTATGTAGGACACCCAGACTATTGTAATAAAACCGTCATTGTGTAGCTGTTGTTTGTCTTTTTAATTGAAAAGAAAACGATTTGACAATTAAATAGTGATGTTTTGTTTTAGCAAAGAAAAAGAAAGAATACCTTCTTAGGGGAGTAACTGCAATGAAATAAAACGTGCAAAATTTACATGAAACAACCGTCAAACTTGACCAACAAATGCCACGTGTCGCGTCTTTATATTGTATTTCTTCTGTTAGTCTGACATTGTAGAGGCCAAAAACTAGATAACACAAGTTCAAAGAGATACTGAACAAAAATTATAAAAGGTAGTCGTGAACAGCGTTTGAACTATAGCCTTAGTACACCAGCGTTACTTGCCGAGAAAGAGAAAAAAAAACATTTCTTAGGTAATATTACTGCATGAAATTACAGGAATCGGGTATTGGGTCTAACAGTACATTGTTCTTTGTATTTTGTTTCGCTATGCCGTCTGTTATGTGCGGAAAAGCTCTTGTACTAAAGTTGTAGTACCTAGGGCACGGTGAAGTAAGTCAGTGTAGTAAAACATTGTTCGAGAAGCGAGCAGCTCTTTTCAAACCACGATTTGGAAGTACCAGAATGTCCGCCCCCCCCCCCCCCCCCCCGTGTGAAAGCAACCACTCTGAAGGATACAGCTTGTCCATTGTGTACCGTACGTGTGAAAGTTTTCTCCCGACACGTTTTGAACAATTGCTGTTTACAGAAAAGGGCCTTGGAGTGGACACTCAGAATCAAGTTGTATCAATTCTAATCACGATGCAGTCTCTCGAGTCCAATCATCTTTTCGTGTTTTTTTGTGCAAAAGTAATATATGTGACACCGTGTTGGTCCATTTGTAATATGGACACAAAAAGCATCTCCCTACTGTCCAACACCTTGCATGTAAAAAAGAAACCCCTTAGGAATTTTACAGTCATCATTCAGCTTGCAATACGAATCATTTTGCCTATTAATATCACAAATCCACAGATCATCACAATCTGTCTGTTTGAGACATTTAACACTGTATTAATACCAACTTCCTAACCAACGTATATATACAAACCTAGTTTGGCATTTCAAAGTTAAAAAAAAAATTTCACAATTTATTTTCATCATTATTATAGATAACCTCTCAAGAAAACACATTACTTAACCAACACTTAATCCAGTGACCACCCGTTTAATGCTTAAAATAACAAACATTACAATTCAATACTATTTTGTCATTCTGAAAAGAAAAAAAATATCATCTTTCCTGAATTTGGGGCAATCTTTTGTCACTTTACATAATACCATAATTTCTTACTTTGCAGATCAGATTAAAATAGCAAATGTTGATCAGTACATATACTTGTAATATCATATTTTCTAACCGAAAGATATACCACCCTGTGAAATATGTAAGAACACACTAAAGCTCATATATATATATATATATATATATATATATATATATATATATATATATATATATATATATATATATATATATATATATATATATATATATGTATATATATATATATATGTGTGTGTGTGTGTACATATACATACATACATACACACGCACACACACACACACACACACACACACACATATATATATAAACGTTATACACTCTTAAGGAAACCTTTAATACTATGAACCTTTTGTATTGAAATGAATATTATGATTTAAAAACTCTATCATATATAGAGAGAGAGATTTTAAAAACAAATTTTATGTCATTTTTTTATTCTTCCCTTCTGAAATATATCAAGTGTTCATGACACCGATCGTCACTCAAACAATATTTTTCATTGCACTTTAGACTACAGTTTCATTGATACAGGTTTCCCTCGCCACACCGATGTATCGGGTGTAAGTTGAGACGTCGTGCTGGAAAATGGGCAAACACGCAATGTACTGTATGCAAACTTTGATTTGGAAACTATCCGTACCACACACTTTACATTATTTGCTCACGTCGCCAGATCCACGCAATAAAATCAATTACATTTAAGTCCACATTGTATTCTGTCTAATGTTGATAATGCATGCCATCTAAGAATTGCGTCTTGAATTCGTATTTTTTTTTCTCTTGCGATTATCAAACATGATTTCATAGAGAGTTACAGTTTTGTATATATAACTTCTGACTTTAAAAAAAAAAATCATTTTTAGATATTACGTCAATTTTTTTTCTCGCTCGGTATATCAAAGTATTTGTAAAATAGCCACGGTGGTAATATAATCCATATACGCTATCATACATGTTAGTGGTAAAAAAAAAACCAACTATCATTTTAATACCAGACCCGAAATCTGAAATTATAAACCCACGTGGCACCTAATTTGGAATGGCGCGAGCTTGACACAATGTAGCATCATATATTAATTATGCAGAGAGATTCATAATTTAAAAAAATAATTCCTTTTTCGAGCATTTTCTTGGATGAGATTTTAGTCAATTATAACGAGAAAGAAAACAGTTTCAAGTTACTGATGTCGACGTAAAATGTTGCAGGAATTTATTGACAGGAGAATAGGGGATACATTTTTCTATTTATACACAAACACGTGGTCTGCTACCAAACACATTCTCAGTTAAACAAGACATTCTGGTACGTTATTTCTAGTTTGGCAACGTTATTCATCTTTCTCATATAACAGAACGACTGACACGTGCGCTATTTTACTTTTTTTTTGCAATTCTGAAGTTCTATTTGCGTTTGCGCTTGTTTGTTCCCAATCAACGAATATTTAACACCGAAAAAAAGGACATACCAAGCATACCATTTTGTATTCTTTTGTTATATACCACGTCAGCATAAGGCCATATAGTATTTCCACATTAATAAAAATCAAATAAGTTAATCCTACAAACTGTAAATCTAGACAAATAAAAGAGTCATTGCGTAGTCCGACTGGCAAATACGAGCTGGGACTGTAGTCCATAAATATTGTTCAGTTTTCCCATCAACACGGGTCGTGTCATGTGTAACGTAGATTGTAGACGTGCAAATCCCTTAGCATGTTATACCTATTCTTTATTTAACATGAAACAAAGGTGGCGTTATTTGATTGCACCCAGGGGCTTTATATTGACATTGAAGTTCTCAGTTTGTCGGGAGCGCCGAACTGAAAACTCATAATCACAATTTTGACAGAAGGGTCACAAGTCACGGACAGGTTGAAAATTATCGAGAGACGCCATCTTGAATTTTAATTTCCGAGAAACTGGGGAGAAAAAAAAAGTTTCACACGATGTGATCTAGATTTAGGTAGGTTAATAGCTTCAGATGTAAGTAATAGAGGTATGCTATCTAAAAATAAACACAAAAAACAAACAGAATTAGATAAATGTAGTATAGATACAAGTTTTGTTGAAGCTTGCACCCAGGCGAGTTTTTTCCCTGTCTCTTCCATTTACTCTAATCGTTAACGATCGTGGCGAATGATATAACTAATCACTAGTGGAGACAGGCATTTCGACAAGAACAGGGACATGGGGACTTTTTACTTTGAGTTATGGTCTTCTTGCTATCCCCTGCCGCACATTTCGGATGACGTGCCTCCATAAATTTTGACGGCTTAGTATCAAGGAAATACCCAGTTGAACGGGGAGGAATGTCTAAATAAAGAGAGTGTATCGTGAAAAATGAGTGCTTTCACATATACACTAATTAGTCGGGAGTCAGAAAACCTCCAAGTGAGAGAATTACCGATTTTATCGAAGATTCTGACCAGTCAGTCTGTTGTCTGTCGACCCGAGTGCATCTCGTTCGGACAGGTGGATGTTATTTAGTTCCATAAGTATAACTGTTTTTGTTCATTCATTGTCGCTCTTATGTTTGTATAAATGTGAAATTTCACAAGTTTTTACTTTGTTGACGAAAAATTGAAGATATTTTCAAAAACAAAGATGAATTTGAGTAAAATGTAATAAGCTTACCAAAACTTTTCTTTAAAAAAAAGGTAGAGTCAAGAGTTGTAACACAAACGATATTAGTAACTATTACATATTCTGGACACCGGATAGATCGGAACACAAATAGTCGAAAAGACAGAACTGATTATTGGAGTTGACCCTAAAATATTGACAAAAATAATATTTTTTTTAGAAAAAAGTTAGATCCCAACTGCTTTTCGCCGAGATCATATCATTGACACAGATTGTGGGTCTTCACATGTGACATTATCATCCCGTTGATTGCAGGTTTATCGAGCCGTATAAAGTTCAAAATGGCAACTTTGAGGCGAAAGGAATCGAGTATAACACGTTGTTGAACACTGCAGGAACATCGTCAGATAACACAGATAAGGGATACAGCGTACTCGTTTCTGCTTCATACCAATAGAGTTGACGATGTGAAATTTTAACAATTAGTTTTGCTTGAGTGATCAAAGACAAGATTAAATCCAGAGACCATATTTAAACTTCCGCAATCTTCTATCTTCAAGTCTAGTCATAACCCGTGTCACAACCTATGCCACCATCCTTGACAAAACACACATCGAACATGATTACAGGCGCCCCGATTCCGTTCTCATCCACGGAAAAAAAATCAAATTTCAAAACGGGGATCGCATTAAAATGACAACTTATCAATTATATTTTTTTTTTAGAATGCAGGAATTAGCAAACTTGCAGACAGGCTTGTCAACTTTTAAAAAGTCACCATTCATCAAATTATTGAGAGTACGGTTTCAGGAATCTATGTAGGCGAAATTGAAAGTGGATTATCTGACCTTGCCAGTGACAAGTTGGTTGGTGAGTGCTCGAAGATGGCGACCTGTGTGAAAGATCGTGTTCCCTAGATGTCAGAAACATGTTGTGATTGCTAACCATTGGCAATATCGTGTACCACCCTTTCAGATGCCGTCCATAGTGTCGCCAAGACATCTACAACCCGCCCGAGGGCACCCTAGTGATGCCAGACTCTTTTTTTCTACACTTGCTAAGGTCCGTGGACCGTCATGGATATGTATCTATATAGTCGGCCTATATGAACAAAACTCTTAACTGTCTGTCAAATTGCAGACGCCAATCTACTTTTTTTTTCACCATAACCACGAATCGTTCCACAGTCTAATTTATTTACTTCAATATAGCTATCTTCAAATTTGATTTTCGTTGAATGAATACATTTCATATAAATATACATTTATTGCACATTTCTCTCTGCAAAACTTACGAATTCTTATCATATCTTAATACCCATATTGATAATGAGAACATATTTCTCATGAGATCCTTCATTTTTTTCTTATTAATCTATACGTCACCATGGGTTCAGAAACATATGAGCAAACTCTCAATTAATGTTGAAGAATAACTGACAATGTCTATCTGAAATACTTAAGAAAATGCGGATGATGCATTGCAAAGCAACAGGAATATGAATATTAACTTTAGGATGCTTGTTAATTCAGAGCTCTTTTCTCATTAGAAAAAAATGCGCGAGAGAAATATTGATATCAGTTGGACTATACAAGACTTATATTTCCTTGTCACAATTTGATAGCGGATAAAAAATAATATATATTTTTTAAGAAACTTGAAATGAAAAAATTACATATTTATCCGACCGTCTGAAGATTGGATTTTTTTCCCCGGAACACTGCATATATCAATATATTCATTCCTTTATGCTAATAGCCTAATTGTACACTAGTTATCTTAGACTTCATTTGGGCTGGATAATTCTTTAAGTTGCAAGTCACAATAATATTACTGGAAATACTTTTCGACTGTTGTACCTGTGTACGAGACGTCAGAAGTTGGAGGCTGACGGTACGGTACATGATGCCACAGTACAGCGGTAAATCTTCGCTAACATCACAGTAGGAAAATGACCTACCGTTGACATAATTGTGACCTTCGCTGTCGTGGCGCAATTTCAGGACATTACTTCAATGCGATTAGAGAGGAGTAAAATGTTAGAGTCTTAACGTTTTTTTTTATTAGACCGACTGTTTTCTCGTTAAATTCACTGTATTCCCCATCTGTTATCTCTTTGTCCGAAAGTCATATTTACACCCGCTAAGTATGTTCAATTACCAAAAAAATGACCGTGGTAATCTTATTTTGCATGTTGGTGTTAAAATTGTATTCCTTTGTGTGTGTTTTTTTAATACATCAATAAGCAGGTGCGCTCCGCGGATCCGAACTACAGAAAAGTCAGTCTTTCAAGGTGATATTTATTTAATATATTAACAGTAATAAACTGTCGTACTTGACAGTTTGTGAAATCGAAACTGAGATCCAAAATTCAGGGTCTCCAATAACACGGGACCATTTATGTCCAAGCAACGGTGTCAGGTGCAGGTCACGGAATATTAAAATTCATATTGGCCTACTCCTCTTGACGAATATACCATCAGACAACAAGTAAACACGGAAGCAAACAAACACAAATTTAAAAAAAAAACTCGACAAAAATGAATCAGCTTTCTTTCTTTTACAATGTCAATCGGTTTTAATTTTGTCTGATTTTCCTGCCAATCTTGGGAGCAAATGCATATATACCACCCACGGCGAATCTGTTGGAAGACTATACCGAAGCTGGCGAACATGTATGGCGGGTGAATACGCAATATGGCGTCATGACTTTGGTCATTATGGGTGGCAGTACTTGTTGGCAATTTGTCACAGTAAAGTTTGACAAACGAGACACACAATTCAATGTGCCTGTTGATTAGATAACGTTAATACACATTGGCTTGCGTCTTCTGCTCACTCCTATCGGCGACCGTCTACTTGTTCTCACACCAACTACATTTTCGGTCTCACAAAAATCTCATTTTCCATTCTAGTCACGTTAATACACATACTGAATGTTTATAGCTTGTAGTTGTACGAATCAATTTTTTCGCACACAAACGAAGAGATAAGAAAATCCACGTCAAAGTTACGACCTTGGAGTTAGGTCCATATCCTTTTTTTGTTTGATGCCGGATTTGACTTGATTTGATTTGATTTGGGCGGGGAATGTCATCGCAACACTTCTGAGTGGCCACCCCTCTCGTCAGCCAGGATGACGTCACGGCTCTTGTTAATTTGATATGCGATGCTTAAAAATCCGATCGCTGCCACTTTGTTCATCGAGAAAAGTGTCTTTATAATATTGTTACCTAAAAACTCATCAATACAGGCAAGGGAAATAATGATTAGGGTTTCATTTGACGTATTCAAGAGCTAGACATGGAGATTTCCTAATATGATTGTGTTGTACTCCGTTTGCAATAACATATTAAAGTTGTGAAGTGAAATATGATGTAGATCGTTGCATTAATACTATCCCTTTTTATGCATTCAGAATATAAAAGCTGAAATGATACGATAAGTGTCCTGGTAGACCTACGCATCGAGAAAGATTATCACCGACCCCCCTCCCCCCTCCCTTCATCCCCACAGCTACCTTATCCTTCCTCTCGAACTCTCTCATCTCATCTCATCTCATCTCAAACTCTCTCATCCCATCTCAAACCCTCTCATCCCATCTCAAACACTCTCATCTTCTTTCAAAATGACAGAATAGCGTACACCCAGGCATAATCTTTATTAAGACGCATCCATTGTTGCGAACTTAGCGTCTTAAAAAATAAGTTCAGGATTATAGTACTTTAGCGACTGTAAATGGAGAAATTTCACGACCACGGCGCCAGCCATTCTCGACCTTTGGAGCCCAAGCAGTATCTTGTGAAATATGAAAATCTTGTAAGCCACAGTGATTGACTCTTTTTCATTGTTCCAACTCTAACTCATCATATTATAAACACAGGTTTGTCGGCCCTCAACACAATATCATGGCAGAAATCCCGAAATCTGGTATTCAAGTCTTTACAATGACGTCACAATCATGTACACTCTTGTTGCGGACATAACATTTTTTTTGCAAACAATCTATGAAAGTGCGTTCCCCTTCAACGATGTGCGTATTGAAGCAAATCTTTGTAATGATAAACCCGTTCGATGTTTGAAGACAGAATGATATCGAGATATCGAGACAAACCTTGTCGGAGCCGAGTGACGCCAAAGCTGTGAGCGACACATTTTATAATTTCTACTAAGTCTTGCTTACGTCACGGATTATTGTGTACTTCAAAATCGGTTCCATATCATGGTTTTTATTTGTGTTATTTTTTAGTACGCCATTTTATCAATCTGTTCATTTGTTTTTATTAATATATTTATACTTTTTAAAACTTTTTGAATTAATTTCAATTTGTTTAAGTCTTATGACATCAAATGGAATATTTCAAGATATGTAGTACAGTCTAGAAATCAAATGTCTGCGTGACTTAAAACACCAGTCAATATGAGAAGCCCTCAATCGGGTGAGAGCATGCTGCAGCGTGTGGATATGCCGCAGTGATGCTTCGCGGAGTGACATGGTGTGTCGGTGACAGACGTGCTGAGAGTTCGACATATCCACACTGTTGATAGACGTGGCGCTTTGCTTGTCTGGCGCCTACGTCGAGTGTTCCATGCAGCCGAATGACAGCTTGCTTATTTTCATATCATATTTTTCGCGTGAAGCAATTCCACACTTCTATATATTAAATGGCATGGGAACATACGTTTTGTCGTTCAGGTCAACAGAAAATGGAAGCTACGTGTACGTTTCCATAGTAACGCGTGGATACAGATGTTTTGTTACATTGCGGTGTGGAGTCTTGATTTTTGCGTCATGTGAGCGGAATATGTAAAATGTATCAAATACAGCAGCACACACATTAAACAGAACCAAAATGGCTGAATTTGTATAATTCTATGACTGGGTGTGAAAGAGTGATTGCCTCTGATACTGGAACAGTTTTGAAACAGCAAACCGCATTCTCTATCTGTCCTCAAAGAACCGTAACAGGATGAACGACATCACAACCGATCACGACAGTCTTTATAGTCACGTTTAGTCTGGCATTTCCAATACCAGATCATTAGAAGAAAAAAAAATCCATAACAGCGTTTTTTTGTTCAATGCATAGCGAGCAGACTATCTACAATACATATACATAAAAACATAACCAATTTTTATGATGAAAAAAAAATCGTTTGGTGTTATGACTTTTGAAAAAATGGTTCTACATTTGCAAGAAATCAATTAAACCACTTATTCAACACAGTGACTAGGTTTTGAAAACTTCCTGCAGCAATCATAAAGATCGAGCGAATTTTAATGTGTTATTGTATGTTTTTTGTTTTTTGGGGGGCAAAGTAACTATCTCACCTTTTATTTTTTTTCAAATTCACTGTATCTTAAAGTATACAACGGAAATTAAAAACAGATATGAGATAAAACTGTCTGGTAGATCGATGCGTGTAGCTGACAGCCCCATTTTATCGGAGAGATGTTAGTCTGTCGGTTCGATAAATAGCGAACCAGACACCGTTTTCGTCGTATCAATCTCCACATAACGTCTTCAATTTAACCCATTTAATTGTAAATTATTTTATTTTAATTCTCACACATTGTACTGCTGTAGACTCTCGCAACCCCCCCTTTTTTTGCAAAGAAGAAGGTCTTTCAACGCACACTGGCAGTGACTTGATTTCGCCAATACCGATTTTTGTGGAATGACTGCCAGGCTGTACTGGTTTTTAATAAGACGCTTTGTATTCGCCGAGAACAACAGAAGGTGTACGTATCCAACTTTTTTTTTTCAATACGTAACTGTACAGAGCTGTATAAAGCCATAGCTTTGTATTAACCAGTCCCAAATGGGTTACTAACACTTGAGTATTTGTCAACGTCACGCCTGTAGTATACTTCGATACTGTATACATATCCCCATACCAGTCTCTCCATATTTTTTTAGACCTTTTTTTTTCGTCGCACTCTCCTGCAGAGATTAGACCCCCTATAATTTATTTTTAGTTTTAATGATTATGCACAGTTCTTGAAAATACACCTTGAATAACATTTCTCCGAATAATACACTGGTCTGCCATCATTCTGTCTAATGCATCTAACCGGTCTGTTTACTTTGGAAGATACTAACAAATATTTTTCTTCATATATCTGAACATCATTTGGCTCAACTTAAGTTATAGTGAAGCATAATTACCAACTTGTCACCTTTTTCTAAGTTGTAAAATTTCGTATTTTCATTTTTTTGAGAACACAGATTGAATTTGAAGCACCGTCGTTCTTTTTAGTGTATTTGACCTGACCTTGCACCAAGATGCTAACAAATATGTTAATTTTAAAACACAAATATTTAAATTTGAATTATTATGCAGAATAAACTTGGCATTTTCTCGAAGAAAAGTGTTCGTCTACAAATATCATATATGAAAAATTATGCACATTTACACTATAATTTTGAAACAAATTTGACTGGTTTCAATCTAAGAGTAGTTGAAAAATATACATGCCATCATCATTATATTTACAGAAGGCAGACGTGGTATAATCAAATTTGATTAATTTGAAAAACAATTTTTATACACAAAGAAAGAACGCCAGTTTTTTCACTTAGTATTTGAAATACGGGACACGCCAAATACAATTTGTACTTATCATTTCCTTTTTTGTTTACCCTTTGTTGTGTGCAGTCTTACCCCCCCCCCCCCCACAATTTCAGTATTCTCTGTTAACTTTGAGTATGTCAGGTCATCAGTGTCGATGGAACACAAAAGTGACATTTCTATGCACACGATGTGACAATTTACCCCCTCCCCATATCAAAGCTATTCTGTGACAAGTTACCTCCTCCCCACCACATCGATCTTGTTTTGTGACAACTTACTCCCCCCATCTCCCTGAATATCAAACATGTTCTGGTACAACTTACCACCCCCCCCCCAACCTCTAGCAAGATAAAATGTACGATGTGACATTCTAACCCTTTCCCATGGCAATATCAAACCTGTTTGTGACAACTTACCCCTTCCCAACAATATCAAATATATATATATATGTGCCCGTCCTCTCCCACAGTATCAAATGAGTTCTGCGATCCAAACCACTGCACTTGACATAATTAACTCTCAAACAGTCCATTTTCTTTTGAGGAAAAGAAAAATGAAAGAGGCACGAAAAACATAAATGTTGTAAGACCAAAATCGGATACTTTGAAAGTCATAAATTTTGAGTTGATTTTTGGAGCAAGGCGAATTCGTCTTTGGGGTAGGTAATTTTCCAGGTTGAACTTTGTCTTGCGATCCAATCTAATATGAATGCCTACTTTTCATCTTTAATGAAATTATCAATTCCATATTAAAAATTCATTTCAGCGCTTTAAATTTTCAGAGAGATGAAGAAAGCTTGACATTTTAGAAAAACAAGAATCAAAAAAGAAAGAAAAAACTGGATATTTTATATGTGATATTTAATAACGTCAATTTGCAGGTACCTGCCTCATATCACCTTCAACCATTACGTCAATAGTTGTTTACTTTATCGTAACAGCAGATTGAAAAAAAAGGATCAAAATTAAAAATAAATAAAAAATACAATATGGAGAGATGACGACTTATTTCAGCAATCATGATGTGCATATATTAATGATATTGTCAGACATTGTTCAACCACAAAATTAATTAGAGAATGAACACTAGGTTTATTGATAAATTTTAACGGGTGCGAAAATGCAGTAACAACGATTTCACCAACTAGGCTATAATACAGACTGGATGTTCACTAAAGATATTTTGAACAAATTGACGTTTCCGTATTACCAGTACCAGGACTACTGATAACGTCCACATTGACCGGATTAGCATCGCACCCTCACACACACACACACACACGCTGGACAGTCAAGTAGTTTCGATATAATTCCATTTGAGCACACCGTGTTCCTGTTCGATTCACGTACACACTTTTTTTTTACTGTATTATACCCATTAGGACCAGTGTATTTATCTGGTTGCCTGGCAGACTTTCAGTAACAATAATTTTGTTTGTTATTCAAAGTGTGTTTTTTTTTATCAATCAATGGGCAATCTTGTTCAATGTATGTAATACCACTAATAAAATAAATTGACCCCAGCGATCGACCCGGCGTGTCGTGTGTCAGCATATCAAATGTCTCCCTTTCTTCTTTCTTAATTCTGGAACCATAAAATTGCTGTGATTTTTTGTCTTTAAGTTCGTTCATGGATTTTGTCCACCATTTTCCTATATCCCCTGGGCCACGCGTTCGACAGTGAATAAAGACCGTTTACTTTTATTGTAGGGTCCATCACTGTCGAGACATACACTTCGCTTTATATTTCTCTAATCTGGTGTACAGGGAGTATTTTCTCTCCTCCCCATGACCAAATTCCACCGACTCTAGCCACATTTTCACAATGCTTTTACGTTTTTCAGGCCCATTTACCCTTTAGCATCGTGTCGGCACCCATCAACACAGACAGCCTAACACAATACGAGCAGACGCCGAACACCATCGACTTCGGCGACGGCATTCAATAAACGTACCAAATACTTTGTTTTCTTAACTCGATGTCGACCCCCTTAATCCCCGACTGATTCTACAACTTAAACTGAAATTAAAGCATTGTAGCTGTTCGTGTCTTCCTTATAACAGCTGCATATCCCCAACCCCTCTCCTCTGAACCGGAAGGGGCCACCTACATGGCGCTCCACGGACATGAACGACTAGCTAATGGCCGAAATATGAAGATAGATTATTTTTGTTCAGATATTTTGGAGTCTCTGTACGACGCTGGCGATGTGCACTGAACGTGATGTGAAGTCGATCCCTTCAGATCCGCAAAGTAGGTAGGACGGGTAATTGCCTTCTTTTACATGCTTCACAAAAAAATATACACTGCTTTTGTAAATGTGCAAAGGGGATCGCTACAGAACAACAAAAACGGGTTTACTTTCGACCTTTGTGTTGTACACAAAACTGGTGGTACGTACATTGGAGTGAGATACCGACCAGAAGTTCGGCTAGATCCTTTGTGACATACGATGTTCGGCCAGTCGAAAGAAAACCTAGCTACTCGTTCTTTTTGTGGCTTTTTTTAAAAGAAGATTTTTTTTTTACCAACTGTATCATATTTTACCCTCTGATATCCGGATAGAAGTACTGCGGTACATGGTGAAAGTGTATAATAATATATTGGATATATCTGTATTTTAAATGTATGTCATGTTCAGGTTTAAACTAAGGTCCAGTGGCACCATGGAAAGAATTATCACGGTCGCAATTGAAAATTGTGGTTTATGGCATTTGTGTTTATTTAACCTGATCGAAGAGGTTCAAATTTAATCATACTCACAAACTTAATACATTATAATGTTCGAGGAATAGTTGAAATTGAAAAAAAGGAGTTTATTTTGAAATTAAAATGAAGATGAATTT
Source organism: Glandiceps talaboti (assembly GCF_964340395.1). NCBI lineage: Eukaryota > Metazoa > Hemichordata > Enteropneusta > Spengelidae > Glandiceps > Glandiceps talaboti. The sequence goes on along the minus strand of NC_135566.1, from coordinate 14,515,471 downwards.
TTTGGGGGGGCAGCAATGTGAAGTGGAAGGCAAAGGCGACAGTTCGACGTTTTTACGACAGCTGCATGAGTTGAAAATGGCAGGTGACAACTTCAAACGGGAAAAGTGAAACAACAAATAGAGAGAGGAAAGTAGGAAAGGAAACGCCAGAGTGTTCACTTTGATACGCGGTCACACTTCGTGGATGAGGAAAGTCGTCGTATTGTGAGGTAGGTAAAGATCTGATGAAAAAACTGGCCTTCCCGTTCGCTTAATGAATGTTATGCTAAGAGAGGTTCCAATTGCACATACGGGAAACGACAAATTAAACTCTTTTTAATGTCACGTTGTGTGTTTTTAGTTATGCTCCATCGCGTTATGGGGAAGTTCAGTTGCCGATGTACCATTTCACCGGTTTGCGAATTTTTCAATGTCTTATCCCACGTTTCGCCTGTTTACCCACTAGAACACTTATAATGCAAGTCAATGCTGTTTGGATTGTACATGTACGAGTGAATATATCACGCGGCAGATTGCATCGCATCGAAATGCTCAGTCTCCGCTTCGTTTATTATCAGAAGCCGCTTTTAACAAGATATCATTGTGATATTGACTGCAAAGTTATTACATTAATTGCAGGAATTTTCAGCCAAAACCCCACGAGTTTGTTTGTTGAAAAGCTAGAGAGGAAGTTTAGTGAACGACAGAGCATCATTATTGCGGCTTGCCTGTGCAGTCAAAATAACTTACAGGTCGGTTGACTGGCTGTCCGACCCTGAGGCAAAAATAAAAAACACTTAGAAAAGGCTATCAATCGCTACCATCCGAGTGTTCGTCAAAATTTTCCCCGCTTAATAGCGGCACACGATGGTCCCTCTCGATGTCAATGTCAAAAGCAGAATCCACAAAAACGGCAATTTTTACCCGCTTAAAAAAAACCACAACCCCCCCCCACACACACACACACACACACAAACAAACAAACAAACAAACAAACGAAAAGTTGGTTGTAATATCGTTGCCAATAAAGCGTTTGCGTGTAGACAGGGTTTCTCATGTACGCTCGTCAACTAGGGCGGTTCACTTCGTATTTAAGTTTCACGTTGCCCAGGGCAACCTGTTCTTCTGCAGGATTGTTTGACATACAGGGGTAAAAGCGTGAGTGGGTTTGTGAAATCACCGAAAAACACACCGCCGCCACAACTCTTAGCTATAATTACCCTGTAAAATAGTGTTCAGGTAACGCAAATTGTGTTGTTTTTTCCCTGCGTGCCTTTCCGATGCACTTAACAATACCGGATTTCCACCCAAATTTGACTGCTACAATAATGATCACATTTACCGAGCCACCATACTCGTCGCGTCACTTTGTTTACATACGCGCCTATCTTGGAGTACATCAGATGCTTTTTCTGTCACTGAAATTCAATCTATGTCCGACACATTGCTACTACTTTCACTCCATCAGCCGGCTAGAAACAGATAGCATCAGTCAATGACAGCTTTACCACAGATTTCATACATTTCGTCATTAATTCAAGTCAGTGTTTATTTCACCCCGGCACCTGGATTACAAACGAAATACCTCAGTTCCTCACTCCACGAGGCAATCTGTCGTAATTTTACGCTTCTCAAATCAAAATCCCCCCAAAAAAGGGAAGATTCGGAATAAATCTCTGCGCGCGAAAATTGATTTAAAAAATCCATTTCTGACGTACTGGCTATAGTTGTGCTTTTGTCATTTTCCATTATTAAATATGTAATTCTTCGTAAATTATTCCACAGGGAGTAATGAAACAATTATGCCCCGTATGATAAAACTTTCTCCTCTCCGGTGTCGTTCAATTTGTAATCATTCAAAACAGTTCCAACTCTTAAAGAGAATTAAATGAAATTATCCCTCTTCATGAGATGGGACCGGGATAAGAGGACTTAGTTTGAGCACTGGGCTCGAATACTCTTCAAGCGGATCAAATATCTATCCGTTTATCAGTTATTTTGCAGTAGATACGACTGGGTCATAAAATATTCAGCGCGCAAGACTAGCGAGTTTCGGTCGCTGCCGACCACCTGTGTTCAATCGTCTCATTCGAGAAAACTGCTATATGTTGTTTTCCCTGTTACTATTGAAATGGTTGGGGCTGCTTTTTTTTCCCGTCGTCCCCTGTTCGGCGATCTCTGTGATTTCTGTCGGCAGGGCCTTTAGCAACGTTCGATCTTTTAGTAGATTTCTTAATTATTACTAGCGTTGCTGGAAGTGTACTTTAGTCGGGAATTAGTAGTTAGTGATTCGAAGTGAAAGTTGAGTGACATCACTGATGAGTTTTAGATGGATGTCCCCCGATGTTATCTCTCTCTCTAGCCAGACTCACTTGAAATGACAGCTTGATTAATTGACGAATCCTCTTCTCAATATCTTCCGATACTTTCAGCTTCTCCCCAACTTTCAAGTTGGCAGGGCCGCTGTCTCCAGGCGCGTTTCGGCAACCGGTGACACGTTGACGAATTCGTGCCAAATTTCGTCTTTATTAACCACGGAATCGTGACTAATGCAGATCTCAAGTAAAAAGTTAGATGGCCATTTGCAAAATATCTTGAGATGAGCTTCTCAATGTCTAATGAAAGGTTTACAAGGAAGTAAACATGTCACTCCAAGACACACGTTGAGACCAGGCCATGTTTGGTTATTTTCAACCGAAAACGACTTAAAAAGAAATTGTTAGTCACAGTTCATAAGAATGACGCCACGGTTTCACTATAAGATCTTTTGAAGTTCAGACGAGTATTTCATCGTGTCTTGTGATTAGTACATCTGCGCATCTAACTATGGGACTCGACTTTTAAAATGGATTTTACTGTTCTGTTTAATGTGGTTGCGACAAAACGTCAGATCGCAAACAGCCAACACAGTTCACTTGTGACCAAAAAGCGGGAATGAAAATATTCTGTTTGATTATTCTTTTCACCAAAATTATCCAAACATGAATGGAGACTAGTATTTTATTAACGTCGTAAATATCGACACAACACTTAAACTCACCCCTATATATATATATATATATATATATATATATATATATATATATATATATATATATATATATATATATATATATATATATATATATATATATATATATATATAATACACACACACACCCTCTCGAGCAAATGGCTAGAACTATAACTTTGTGTCTGTGATTTTTGTAACCGGAAGTTCAAAAAATATAATTCTTTCCGTAACTCTTTTCCCCTCAATCGACCAACATAGGATGTGACCCCCCTTTTTTAATTAACATTCTTAAAGTCATTTCAGTCACTTGAAATTCCAAAAAGAAAAAATTATATGTTTTATTGTCAAAATATACTTGTTCTCCTACATTACAAGATCGTAAAAAAGGTGTAGCGATGATTTATACACAACTGTTTCGGGTGTTTCTTTCGCATTTTGTAGCTTCTCTTAGACTTTACATTGCTGTAAGGCTAACAAACTTAATACATAACACAGCTGAGTAGACCCAGACCAGTTCTTTAATTCTTAGAGTTTCTTTTGTTTGGGTGACAGGTTGTCGTCATCAGCGTAGAACTTAGTATACCGTCTGTCGTCTGCACCTTCAAAAACATTTAGAAAAAAAAGGTCTTAACTTTAATTGAAAACATTAAAAATTTACAAAAGAAACAAACAAAACAAATATTTTTGGACTTTATACATGTGTTAGTGTGTCAAATACACACTCGCCTTTCTTGTCCATTGACGCTTTGAGTTTTATTGCTAGATTTACAATTTTTCAATATCTCGATAGTTTGGACATGTCGTTTTGTGAATTGAATAAAAAAAAGAGTGCCAAATTTTGCTGTGAGCGGTTTCTCTGGTTACCATCCACGGAGGACTCAATCTTGAGTAATTTGTAATTCGTGTTTGCTAGTTCTTCCCGTCTCGATCATGACAAATTACACTTAGTGAAGAGGTCGTTACCAGGGAGACACATAAATACCCAGATATTTATTTCTCATTCGGTCATTAAAACATTTTCTTAATTGAAACATTTGAAGCGACTACTTCATTTACCGCTACGTCCCCATACCTTTTAGATGGGAAATAGCAAGTGTATTGATCGTTAAGGTGTTTCAAACATCGGCTATAGGTAAAAACACAACACCGCCGGAACAGCTGAGAACAATGTCTCGTTTGAGTACATTTCAACTAAATAGCTGAAACTTACACCGCCTCTAATATCTATTTAAGTTTCATGTTTTTATTATACTCATTCGAGTACACGTAGACCATTACACTATGTAAGCTCTCACTCACTCCTTTCCTATCAAGTCGCTGTAAAATCGTCATAAATTGTTCCTCGTTCGAGCAGTCTCTTCAATAACTTTGACAAAGTAAGGCGCAGTCACGTGACTCATTCAAAGGCCTGCTAATAAAATAGCCCCACCAGCTTCGAAAACATTGACAATATTTGCTATCTTATCAAATATGGAATCACTTATTACAAGATGACGCAAGTAGAAAGTAACAAACTTAACTCAGACCTCAGCTCTATATGTCGAGTGTAAAATATTTCCCATTGAAATGCCAAAAGCCATATAACCAACTCAATTTCCCTCGAGATATCTTCATTTCGGCGTTTTCCAACCCAATACTGATAAGACTTTAATATCAGACTCCATTTAACATAAACCGCCAGATCATGAAAACCTGAATGTATTGATATGCAATTAGTCTGTATTGCAAGCAGTGCCGATGCTGGAAATTATTGCGGCTATTGATTGAATATATAGTTCAGCATCTATCGTCATTCCTCTGTCTTTTGACTACCTCCTCCCTCCTCCCTCCCCCTCCTCTCTCTATTCCCGTCCCCCATCTCTACTAAACACTGCAGCAATGATAACACGTGCGTGCTCGTAAAAAAAAACAAAAACATAAAAAATGGCGTGTTACTTAAAACACCAACAACACTAGCAGTGCCCTCAAAAGAGCAACAGTAACTGGAAAGTCAACAACAACAACAACAACAACAACAACAGCAACAACAACAACAAAACGACAACAATAACACTAACCAGAAATCAACCAAAATAAAGATCGAGAGAAATTGACCTATGACCTTTGATCATAATTGAAGTGATCACAAATAATTTCATTTTCATACATTTTTGCTGTCAACTGTCAAGAATATTCATAATTAAATAATGTTCAAGGTGATTTTGACAACGTGTTGTACATTTCATGAGAACGTTATAATTAGCATATTAATTACTCTATGTTATAATTAAATACTGAGATAATATTTTGAATTTTGTGTCGATTTCTTAATACTCATATTTCAAATGTTGAGTGGATTATTAATAGTCAGTTTATCACTACTCCAGCAAACTTACATCTTTCAGGCCAAAAAACAACAACATGTACGTGATGATGCAACGGTTAAGTCATCTTCTGCCGGGCCCTGTCATTCACACAGTCACGTACGCCCACACGCCACTACCCTCTAGATTCGTTTCGTGTCACCAAATATGCGTGGGGGTAGAGACGCTTTGACTGGGTTGTCTACTTTCTGTAAAACCAAAGAACATTTAGAAATTAAGAATTTTTTTTTCACTCCACTTTAAGAAGTTGAGTGTTCGGTTGTATGGTGGTTATGATTTTTGGTTTGAAAAACAGCAGAATTTCATGTGAATATATGTACATTGAATACAAGCAATTTATGAAAGAACGGTAAATAAGTTTACGTCGGCGTTTTTGATCATCTGATGCCGATGTTCCTACACGACTGATATTGTGAAGTTATAAAAAAATTCGACGTGTGATCTTTATGTAATAACCCCCCTTCTCCTCTCTCTCTCTCTCTCTCTCTCTCTCTCTCTCTCTCTCTCTCTCTCTCTCTCTCTCTCTCTCCGTGTACCACTCAAACACATGCGCGTAAGTGGGAACAAAGGTGAGAAAACACATGTATTTTTAGTCTTAGTAACAACCATTAACACAATATGTTTATCATGGCAACGATCGGAACATGTGGTACATCGTACAACGGTAAAGATCTGTGGTTGTACGTGGACATAATCAACATATGGGCTCAACTTGTAAATGACTTTTCTCTTCAAATCGCATTACAACATAACTTTCTAATGTACCATGCGCTAGTAAAAAAAAAGAGCTGCAAGTTTAATAGCGAAATTGGCTGGCGGCTGGGTCTTTTAATTTGCTGCAAATTTAAGTCGATTTGGGCGTTGTCCTTAATGAGCATTCGAAGTATTCCTATCTCAGTGGTGAAGCCTTGCGGAAATAGTCTAAATCTTTTCACTAAAAATAAACGGTTTGCCAGGACTTTTCAATGTACATGTTGACTATCAGACACACACACACACAACTTGCTTTAAAGATAATTAAAAGACCCCTTTCTCGAATCTTGTTACATACTGCTCGTTAAAGACAGGAGAAAATGTATTGGGAGTCATGTTGCACACTTGATGTTGTTATCCCCGTTAGTCACGGTAATACAAAAAAGAACGAACACACAAGGTTGGCGGTCAACATGAAGTTTACTGTTTCTAAGTTTCAACAAAATAATGAACACCCAGATAGAGTGTATCGACAGTAATAGAAATACAGTTTGCATGACTTTGAATAGTGACACTGAGAGGTCGATTAGCAGTGGAGTTCACCTGAAGGTTTAATAAGAAAGTGCGAGAAATGAGAGAGAGAGAGAGAGAGAGAGAGAGAGAGAGAGAGAGAGAGAGAGAGAGAGAGAGAGAGAGAGAGAGAGAGAGAGAGAGAGAGAGAGAGAGAGAGAGAGAGAGAGAGAGAGAGAGAGAGAGAGAGAGAGAGGGGGGGGAGGAAGGAAGGAAGGAAAGGAAAGGAAATGAAAGTAAGAACAAAGAATAGCAGACTACAAAAGTGTGTTCATGTGTCTCACGGTGTATGTGGGGGGTGTGTGATATGGCGAGTTGTCAAAATGCCTGCACAGTACTGTAATGACAGGTCTTCAAACTCAATCAAAATTAGAATCCAAATGGAAAACAACCAAGACCATAGATAAGAAAAGTAAAGTAAGATCTAAAGTTCGGATAATTCTCAAACTGCCAATAAGTAAATTAGTCAAAAAAAAAGAAACGAAGACGTTAGTAAAGCAAGGACGTGAGTGAAAGTTTAAAACCATTGGCAGTTGGGAAAGACAAAGCATTGCGCAATTTTACCCTCGCGCCGAGACTCCAAAGCAACTGTCTGTTTAACATCTTGTTTTCAAACTCACCATCGACTACTTCTAATGGTTTACAAGAGAAATCAAAACTTGCAATAAGTAGTTACTGTATGCTGCAATACGCCCTTGGTGATGCTATATGCAAAATAAAAACAACAATTTAGTGAATTAAATGAAAAGTACTTCTTTTGACAGAAGTACGGGTGAACGAACGGAGTACATTTTGTACACAAACCACTGCGCAGCTTAAGACCGCGACTGTGTTTTCTTTTAGCTCTCTCTGAGTCAGTTCTTAATCATTTTTTTTTGCTAAACATATTAATTGACAAATATTAAAATATGAGATGTCCGTGAACTGACACGAAACTTTGCAACGTTCTCATTTTGATACTAGTGATAACCAACCACTAATAAAACTCATATCTAGGCATAATTAGAATTGCGGGCTACTCAATATTGATACATTATACGTAATAGTCCTATTCCTTCTCAAATTAACAGAAAACTTATCATTTTACTAAAAAGCTTGAAAATGAGTTTCCATATTATAATTGAGACCAATGCAATCATTAGAGTTATGGAAAATAAAAGCTGATAAACATTTCAAGTTTTAAAAAAAAAAAAATAGAACGACAGTGTTTTCCCCGGACTGTTCTTTTTGTCTTCATGCAAAACGTTTGGCGCAGATCGTGAAAGCATTATTCTCGCAAAGCAGAGATGTTATTTCTTCCGCGACACTGCGAAAGAGCATGGTCGAACTTTTCAACATAACTGATTCACCGTGTTAGCCTGCAGCGAACTTGGTAGCTGTGATCGACTTGTTGTATAGAGATGGGGTTCGGTGGGATCGTTAAGGCGGAGCCTCCTTTTAGCGGTTCGTTGGTTCAGTTTTTCAGACCTACCCAGTCACTTGGAAATTACACGCAAAGAATAGAGCCTAATGCAGCCCTTAATTACCTACAAAACACTAACATTTAGCGCTAAAAAGTGGCTTCTAAGGAACAACACAAAAGAGAAATTAAAATGTTACCCATTCTGTAAACACACGAGGCCTAAGAATTGTAATCTGGTTGCTTTGAATCTCATATAAAATGATATTTTTGGTTCAGAGTTCTCAATAAAAGTAATATTTAATGGCGATTGTACATCTCTAGGGTACTATTTGATGAGGGTATGAAGGCTGGTACAGAGATAGGCATGTTTACTGAACTGTCTAATGTTCACTGGTTCGGAAGCTCTCCAATTTCTCCTCGCAACACAGAGCATTGTGATCGAACTTTCAATTCGATATCCGTGCCCGCTCTGTCAACTACATTTTGGCGATATTTCATCCACTGTAGCAGATGTTTCGATAACTATATATATATATATGATAAGTACATTGATTCACCGGACACCTTATTTTCATTATTAAAAAAAATCCCCTTCTTTTTGTTTTCTTCCACCATTCTGTTTTGCGTTTTGGAAGTGAATTTCTTTTAGGTGAGACAAATAGAAAACGGCTATTGTTACTCTACCAAACTTTAGAAATTATCTCTCCCTTTTTTGTTTGTTACATTATCCTTCCGTTTTGTTTGTTGAAACAATAAGATGCGTTGTTTGAAATGGAAAGTATGTTGAGGACCATACTGTTCGATCTCGAATCCAGACACCGAGATTGTCCAGGTTCCTCAGCCGTCGACAACTTCTAATTCCATGCAGATTTTTGGTTTTGAAATAATAATCAGATCTCGTCTTCTACCCACCCTCATTACTAGAAAACAGGCGTTATCTGTAAACTATAGTGTATGAATGCGTTTTGATAAGAAAAACAGTCGAAGTCAATCCCTCCTTAACGTTGTGTTATCGCTTTGGCAGGCGGTCGGTATCAACAGTAACGGGCAGCAGTATCTCTCACAAAAAAACACACAGAGATAAGAAAATATAGCATGGATCGATAGTCAAACACACCATGGTGTTCAGATGGATTTGATTTCTGCAAGGGAAGAATACCTTAGCGAAATCTCAATTTTTCCTCAAATCAAGGCAAGATTTTTTTACACAATGTTTTCACAGTAATTATGCTGCTAATTCGTTCCAATGATCTTTGACAATCAGTAATTTAGGACTTGCTAGATTTGAAGGCCGAGCCACAACCAGCGCTTTTAAATTTTTTGAACGTTCTTCAGTGGCTTTGTGTTGAATAATTTCGGCGTCTTTTCGGTTGATAAATGAAATCAGGACGTAAAATATCTGTTAAAATTTTTAATACGGCAAGTAGTGTTCCATCATTAATTCTGATAACTTATTTTTTTGACATCGTGTCTTTTGTTATTCTCCTTTCTGAATTGCATCGATTTTTCACCATTTCCAAGAAAATCGCACGCAGGTCTGTCTTTTTGTTTTTCAAAAAAACCGTCATTTTTCTTAATTTTTTTGCCCGCAAACGACACATCCAAATCCACGTACCGCTTTGTGCGTTTGTCGGGAGAACTGGTATGCGTGGCGCCAGTGTAGTGGTTTGTTGTCACCCTAGGTCTTCCCTCCAGTAATTCTCTGTCTGTCACAGAATCTCATTTTCAACATACTATCTCTACTCTAGAGAAAATTGTCAGCAAGAACGGGCCGAAGATAATAACAAGTCCCGACTGGACTCATTTTGGGGTTAATTTAAAACCATTTGGCGAAATAGAGACGTGCTGGAATATTCGGTTTGGTTGACTCAACGACGTTAGCAGGATGATTCTCCAAAGCGCCTAATTAAGGTGCATTTTGCCGTAAATTCTATTCATCCAATTACTAAATTTATTAAGAAAATTGGGAGATAACAGTGGGACAATTTTGCTAGTGGAACTTTTGCGGCATCTCTGCCTTTTCCTCTCTCTGCTTTTGCAGAGAAACTGTGGGGCAAGGTATTACACTAACGAATACAATAGCGTTAACTTCGGGGTATTCCAGAATCATAATACATACAGCTTTTTGCCTTAAAATGCCCTAGGCCCTTACGCACGCTGCAGCCCATTGCTAGAAATTATTATAAATTATAGAGAAGCTCACTGGCGCCAAAGCCTGGCAATTTTCGTTTAAAAATTGACAAAAATCACATCTCCAGCAAGAGCTGTCAGGCTTAAGTAACACAGAGCTGCGCCATTGGACAGGGTGTAAGTTGCTAGCCCGGAGGGGGAATAACTGTTAGACGGCATAGCAAACCATCAATTGCTATTCTGATCAATCTTTCCGTCTATTCTATCAAACGGTAAGTTTTGAGGCAAAGTTTTCCATTTGTCTTTGCCAAGATCTCATCACCCATTAAACTAACGTATAAGTGCGTAGAAATGGTCGCCTCGTACACCAACAGAAAATAGACAATTTAGTGCCTTTTATTTCTTGTCCACACGAGCGACGTGTCTGCTCATCTCCTTTGTACCTCAGTCGATTGCACACTCTGACGCGAAAATGTTTTCCAATGTTTGAAGCAATAGGCGACAATTTAAACAATTTTATTTAACTATCCGGTTTAGTAATTTCGTGTGATGAGATTGAATATGGCCATATTTACCACAAAACCTAATTATTTTCAATGTCCTGTAACAATGAGAGCTATGGCTGGTTGTTCGTCGTTTCGCTACCGTAAACGCCTCATTGTCGACGAGACTGAGACTATCGTGACCTCTTGAAGTTGACGTGGAATTTAATTTCGAAAAACAAATAGTGCGAAACCATAAAACGAATATGAAAGTAGGACAATCGCTCTTTTGATAGCGAGGTCAAAGGTTATTAAATGAAAGTGTTGAGAATTTTAAGATTGATATACATTTAGTGTTATTTTCGATGCCATGTAAAATATCCGAAACCGCAATTGTTCGCGAAAGTGGAAGCCACAACCTCCTACACATTTTAGTTGTTAAATGCAACAGAAAATTTCCCGCCATCGAAATTTCTACACATTCCAGCATTGTTTTTTTTTCTACTGGTGAAGGTAAACGTTTCACGTGAGCTGTAATTTCTAGACGTCAGGTTTACGAAAACTTGGAGAAAGTGCAAACTTTTGTTTACATCACCAGATGGCGGGAGAGAGTTATCCGTGCACTGGTGTGATGACGTCATTGAACGACAGGTGAAATCTAAAAGGTGATAGTTGAAGGTCAAATGTCACAACGAAAGGCGTGACTGTTGTGCCACAGCCGTTTAAAACAAACATTGCCCTAGGTGCGACACATATTTTGTTCACACCCTTCGACAATTATACATGTTTTCCCAAAAAAGAAAGTTACTAATACCGATTTCTGAACCCCATCCAGTTGTAAGTAGGCGAGTAAAGAGGGTGGAAAAATGAATGTAACTTTAGAGTTTACAAATTGATTTTTCTCTACAGGTAATGGTCTGAGCTTTATTCTATCGAGATATCTATGATATCTGAGCTCGAAAGTGCTCAATTTAACATATTTTGAGAAGTGCCATCTCATGATAGAGTTTCTACTTCATGTTCTATGATATTTTAATAAGGCACGCGAGTTTCACGTTTTACCCTCTCAATAACTAGACTTCGAAACCAAACCATTGAATTTTTCCCAGTTTACGTGACTTTCTCTTGTTTCATAAGATCACAAGAGGGTCAGAGCTAGGAGTAACTTCCTAGGTTGCCAATTATTCCTGAACCCGTACGTGCAAACTTTTTATCCTCCGAAAGCTGGATTTTCGTTGATTTTATGAAACTGTGTGACCCTTCATATGCAGTACCCCTCCTCCCGGCGATAATCTAGCTGGTACGAGCAATGCTTCATTTTCGCTTGATCACATTTTCTGGAGCACAAACCTGCTATGTACTCCCTTTACTTCTGTTTGGCCTTATATATCAAAGTCCTCGCCGGTGCTTTCATCCACGGTACAAACGGGTGCGACGAGTCTTACAAAACGTTGTCTTTAAAACAACGTACACGCCATTTTTTGACGTCCTGCTTTTGTTAAACTTTTGTTGTTTTGCTTTGTTTTTAAAAGAAAATTCCGAGCAGCAGATTTTGACTTAATTTTGATATTACCTCTCGCATCAAATATCCCACCATATCGCCAATGATGTCGTGTGTGTGAATCAGTCTGGGAGCAAATTTCAATTTGGGGTAATATTATACAATAATAAAATCTCGGTCGGTCAATGTAATCCGCTTAATCATGTACGTCTTCCCGCCAGATTTCATTTTTTTGAAAATTAGGTTCGAAGATAATTCTAAATTCAGTCTCGTTAAAAAAATAATACATTTTGGGGTCATTTTTCAATGGGTTGAAATATTATATGAGCTACTGAAGAATACGTCCTTTTACGAAACCCATGTCTGGGAAATTTCCGCAAAACCCTGTTTTCAAAAAATCTTGGACCGAGTAATTAAATTTCGGGCATCTTGTAGGTTGGAGATAGTTGTTTGTGTTGCCATTTTATTGAAACAGAAGGCAAAAGTTAAAAAAATTACTACAATGCTGTTTTGAATTCAGTTTTTACTATTTAGAGAGCAGGTTGCCAAAATCGTGACGTGTGCATATAGTGTGTTGTTTGGTTATTCTTGTACATGAGACTACCGTGCATTAATTTTTGAAGATTGACAATTTCCCATGGCACAAATCATTTTTACAATATTTTTTGTTGCACGATGATTGCTTAGTCTGGCTACTTCCTGTGTTATCATTGTGGAAGTTCCCCCTCAGATCAAAATAATCGGTTACTGCTAGACATCGTGAAAATAAGATTTGCTCCTTACCCCATAATCAGTTTCCCCAATCGGCCTTTGACAGACAAGTAAATCATTTGAAAATGAGAACCTACATTTTCATATCTCTAAAAATGACTCGAAATCGTGACTTTTGTTTTACAAGAAAGTTCATCTTTGAAATCATTCTTTGAATACGAAGTTATGCTGTTTGAAATGTTGTCGCGTGTGTCCGACCTTTCGGCACCAGCGTGAAAGATCTCAATGCGGATTACATTTGCTTAGTTTTGTGCCGAAACCGGGAGTTTATCCCGAGACAGAGTGTAGTCGTACTAACATCAAATCCCAAGTCATTAAAAGCTATGATGCTATGTTGTAAATACATCGTTAATACCACAGTCGCAAAGCTTCTGGTAACAAGAAATACTGTCTCCCTCGGTTAGGAAAACAGAGATGCCCTCCCTCACCCTTCGTTCTCGCCTGTCTACCACTGGGAAAGTTCTTAATACGATGAACATTAAACACCACGTAATGACACATCAGGATTTTTTGGGAGAGTAACTTTTATATCATGTTGACATGTAGACATGACCGACGCATTTGGTCTTGTCTTTTGGATTGACAAAACATATCGTTACCAAACCCCATAGATCAATACATCTACTTGAAAGTGCCCTACATTCCCTCGAGAAATAAGAAACCAACAAACCCGACCTGAGGTTTTTCAGACGCTGTGGTTGACGGTGCGTAGTCGTACACTTGACTGGTCATGGTTATATCATTACAGAAATTGAAAATAAAAGTTCACCCGAAAGTTGTCAGCCATTATAGGTGAGCTGATAACGACAGTCACGTTACATGCAAAATACGACGGAAGAAGAGGCAGAAACACAGATAGCACGTCTGCAACCTGGTGAACTGTAAATCGTGTTCTTTCACTCACTTTGACAACAAAGCAACGAAAAAGTCGTAAAAGAAGTGCAACTCTGACAAATTACACCACTTTAAAAGTATTGATATTGTATGACGCAATGACAAAAAAAAGTAACAAAAAAAAATTGTTCGTGGTGATCGGACTGTGAACGGGCCTCTGTTTAATGAGAAACGAGGGACCTGTAACTGAGGGGCTTTGGATACTACATGCCCCATATACACAAGATGAGTCAATCGGGAGTGATCCCTGATTAAGTTTATGTTTCTTAACTCTGATCCAGGGATTAACTTGACGATCCAGGGTTAAGTTATCTACCAGTCAAGCGTGAAATCGACAACGGGTACAACCAAGACTCTCATACATCTTCTTAAGCTCGTTGCTTCATTTTGCAGACTTATACTTATATACGATTTCTAACCGGAGTACTCACATGGTGCTTAACATAATACGTTAATAGACCGGTTTGCAAACTTTCTAAGTCCCCCTGTCAAGGCCGCCATCCAGAGCTACGGATTGTCCCTGTTTTCTCCTCCCACGACCATATACATAAAGCTGACCTTAATCACACTCATTTTTCCACACCGATGACGCCAACTTTCATTGACGCATTATATAATAAATCTATGGAAAGGTGAATATGCAACATCATCGGAATGTTGTAACATAATTCAATATTCTAAAAGTAATTACTCTGCTGGCTTCTATTGTATGTGGGTTAATAATTTTATTATTCATAGTAAAAATTACCAGTGTTTTGCTTAATTAAAAAAAAATTGCAACATAGAACTCGATTTGGACAACACCATTTTGATGTTAAAACGAGTGAGAGGAATAAAATATAAAATGACAACAAAATATTTTATTTTTCATATTATCAAAAATAAAATGGAAATTTGTGGTTTGGTTACTCTGAACATGAGAGTTACAAAATGTTTAAAAAAAATTATATACATCAATGATTAAAACGTGTAAAAATCATTATTACACACATTAAAAAGATAAATAACAAGAGTACGTTCAATGTGTAACGTTCAATACGGTAATTGCAGATTGGATAGAAGAGTAGAAGCTAAATTTGTGTGCTATTTGCAAGACTTGCGACCAGAGGGTGGGGGGGGGGTAATTGAAAGTGGGAATTAAGAGGATGGAGAGAGAGGGGGACAGACAGACAGACAGACAAACAGACAGACAGACAGACAGACAGACAGACAGAGAGACAGAAAACAGAGAGACAGAAAACAGAGACAGACAGACAGGCAGACAGAGAGAGACAGACTGAGAGAGAGAGGCAGACAGACAGAGAGACAGAGACAGAGAGACAGAAAACAGACAGAAAACAGAGACAGACAGCGAGAGACAGACAGAGAGAGACAGACACACACACAGAGACAGACACGCATACATACATACATACATACATACATACATACATACATACATACATACATACATACATACATACATACATACATACATACAAACAAACAAACACACAAACGAACAAACACGCAAACAAACAAACAGACAGAGGTGGGAATGGATTGACAAACTGACTAAGAATAGAAAGGGGCGGGAGAGATAAGAGGGGAAAATAGAGTGAGTGAAAGGATACGTGGATAGAGAGGGCATGACAAAAGATTAGAACGGGAGAAGAGAGAGAGAGAGAGCTAAGAAGGGGAGGGAAGACGAATAAAGCTTTTAAGTGTTTTTGTGTGGTTTCGTAATAGAGGGAGGAGTACCAAGACATGACAGCATGAAATTTAAGCCGTCAGTAAACTATGATTCATATCTCGTAAAACGTACACTAACTGCATGCACTTGAACTTGCATGTCTTCACCTGGCAGCCGTATCGAGCATTTATAACGAATCATTGATTACAACGACAAGATTACTTCTTTGTTAGAAAGTCAAAGAGCTATCTCTTACGAGCTTCGCATAATCAGTGTTACATGGCATACCAAAAGGTAGCCATTTCAGAGCAGATGTCACCAGCAACTTGCAATTGAAGACATGTCACCTTTGTTAATTTTCACAGGGCTGGTTTTCAAAGACGATCGTTTCAGACACCGAATGGAATATAAATGGGGGCCAAGCACTCTTTTTCTAATTAAAATTCCCGATTGTCTACACGGCGACAAAATTACTATGTAAAAACGGTCACCTAAAGTAATGCTACGAGGAAAATTCAAATTTGGAATTGTTTCCCGAACAGCGAAAACGATGACTAGATTTTAACCGAGTAAATTTGAATTCATTATGCAACTTTGTTTCCTTTTCTTTTATTAAAATATGACTGCTATCTAAATTCTCAATCCATTTGTAAAAGTAATCAAATCGATAACTACACTACACTACACTACACATATCACTACCCAACCTATTAAGAAGTCCCTGGTATGCTACTCAATATAGACAAACACAATACTCAAAAAACGTGAAATTGATTTTTCTCTATTTTTTTAGGTATTATATTTAACATTTACCAATCAGGTTGTTTGTTTCAATTTATTTAGCGAATGATATTTAAACTTCGCTTTCTCTGGCTTCCACCACGCAGTTATAAACGAAAAAGCATTTCCAAATGGTGGACGAAAAGTGGCAAAATGGAGGGATGCTTTCGGAGTACTTTTTTTTTTTTTTTAACTGAACATTTTCTGATTATAACACATTTTTTAGTGTATCGTGGCCGGCCGAACCGTGGCAGAAGAGCAAGGGCCGGTTTTGGTGCGTTTGGAGTACACTGTGTCGTAGTAAAACAACAACAACAACAACAACAACAACAACAACAACAACAACAACAAAACCAACTTAAACGCATGGCTAAATATATACCCAAAAATAGACAGAAAATTCCAGCAATAGAAAATAATAAGCATGGGAGCGAAAGTGATAAAAAATACACAAAAGTAACAGATAGCTTTATACATAAGAGTGACAGGTGAAGAACGAAGTGGCACATCTGGTAAACTTTGAGTAGGGATGTCTTCGTAATTTTTGGTGTCGGTAGTCACGTGAGAGAAAACTATTTGGTGTACGCATCTTATAAGTTAAATTCATATCGGGAGGTAGGATCAAAACGAATCCACACTCGCCAACTTCGCAAGGAAATAACTTACCTACTGATACCATTTGAAAGTAAACCACCCATCAGCCTTTGCTTGACTACCTTGTGATTTTCAGGTCCCAGTCTGAGCGTATGGACAATTTTATGACCCGTCATAGACATTTCTAACGATGGGCTTAATATGCGGCGTTTGTGTGAAACAAAAGTTAACTATGGTGACATTAATTTTTAATGAAGGCGTTAACCAGTGATGTAAAAATGGGGTGCATGATAGTGGGGTTTCTATAAAATTAAAAAAACCGGCTTGATTCTACGGCAGATGTGAATGTCCCGTTTTACTTGGAGCAGTATGGCAATTGCATTGCAGGCATACTATCCAAACAAACGATAAATTCAGACGAAGAAGCCATTCATTTATAACTCCAAGTCACAAAAGTCATTAGGTTGGACACAAGGAGCATACGTTTAGCCTACCATAGCGGATAGAAAACTACACATTACCACCATCTGTATGTACGTACGCCGTGTTTACGGCTTTACTCCCTACTACTGTGTCGCCATTATTGCGATTTTTCACGACCCAGATTTACCGTATTCGAACAAGTTTCATTTCCTTTCCAAAACAGCTGACATATGGCGACAGAATATATCTTCCGGTTCAGACAGTCGCGAAGTGTTTTAGTGTGAGATGTTTTGAGAATTTTGACGTCATATAAACACGTTTGAAGGACTCTCGGTTGAGATCGCCGCCCAGGCTTTCGTCAATATTATGAGTTCCTTCCTAGAGTTGACCAGTCTATCCGGCTGTTGAATAAAGTATTGGACAGTTAAAGGTTGCTTGTGTCTGTGTCTGTAATTGTATTTTTGTATTTTTTCCCAGACTTGACTGAAAAAGAAAGAAAAAATATCAAGCCATCTCGTATTTTTCTTGTTCCAAGACGACACGAAATTGTAACGAAATTGTAACATAACGTCTGAACGTTAGAGAGAGAGAGAGAGAGAGAGAGAGAGAGAGAGAGAGAGAGAGAGAGAGAGAGAGAGAGAGAGAGAGAGAGAGAGAGAGAGAGAGAGAGAGAGAGAGAGAGAGAGAGAGAGAGAGAGAGAGAGGGGGGGGAGATAAAGCAAGAGACAAAGAGACAGGGTACGAAACTGAACGATAGTATTCTTTCTAGAGAAAGCAAAGTGCGTTTTGTTCTTTGGCAAAAATTCCGCACTCGGCACAAATCTTGTCTGTCGATCTCTTAAATGTGAAAACGTTACAAGAGCTATAATTATTTACTTAAAATATACTTAATCTCAACTATTTTAACACGGGGCATTGTTGTCGAAAAATCAAGGGATTAAACTTGAAAAGTGTTACTGTTCCCAGTTTAAATCTACTGAACGTGAGCTCTTTTGAAACGAATTCTTCTGACACATTGTCATTTTACCGCCAAATTGCAGCGAAATTTGGTGACATTTTTTCCACTGGTTTATTTGTGTGGTTTGAGTAA
This sequence comes from Glandiceps talaboti, assembly GCF_964340395.1. Taxonomy (NCBI): domain Eukaryota; kingdom Metazoa; phylum Hemichordata; class Enteropneusta; family Spengelidae; genus Glandiceps; species Glandiceps talaboti. Next base: position 14,497,114 of record NC_135566.1, on the reverse strand, counting down.
TGATGTTTGATCAAGCTAGACCATATTTTGCTTTTTGCGTAAGTAAATAAAATGCTCACAGAAAGAGATGTCGTTGTTTTGTGGCCATACGCTGTTCCCCCCCGGAATCTGAAAATAGTTAACAATATGGCGGCTAAGAAAAGTGAGATCCTGACACCGTTAGATTCTTGCGTTTGGTTATTTTGTTCAGAATTGAAGGGTCTAAGTACTGGCAATATTGCTAATTTAATTAGTTGAATACCCTAAACTCACCAACAAGATACAGCCATTGGAATTAAACTTGTTTCGTCTGGTGGACGACATATAGTAAATTACATCAAAGATTATGCGTACGTGGATGACGTAAACAATACATTTGACCAAAAAAAACCCCACCGCAACAACATATTCTATAGTAACCTCAAACTCAAAAGTGATTTTCACAATCTCAAACCAGGGAAAAACCGAGATCTTTTTTTTTTTTTTTTTTTTTTTTTTTGGTCAAATATCATGTGTTTTGTCGACAAATACTTTCGACCTCTCGCGAAGAAATGAGTTGATGTGTTATTTGGCAGAAACAAAATCTGGCGCCGGGGGAAATAATCTAGCTGGTGCTGAAGGCGGAAGAGTACAAGGAACCTATTTGATTTTAAATAATGCCATCTGTTTAAATGATACACGTGAAATTCATTGTTATGAAAATTATATCTGGAGTATTTTGAATCTAACATTTAAAATCAGATGAAAAAGTCTTTTGTGTGATTTATAGATAGTGCAATTTTGAGGGGAGGCAGCTCAATTTCGTCGAAAGGACAAATAGTAGCCACAGACGTAAACCACCGTATATAACTTACATACGTATAATTAGTATAAATAAATAAACAAGTCATTGAAATTTCATCTCCGTTTCAGATGTTGTATATTTGATAATTTCGATGATAAAAATGTGTAGTTTTCATATTATGAGGCCTAATAAAAAAAAATAGTGTGGTTCCGATTACTCTCAATTTTAGAATAGGTGGGGTAGGTAGATTTTTTATTTTATTTTTAGTATTTTCATATGTGAGTGTCTAGTTCAAGTAGTTATGTTTTCTGCTGTTTTCCAAATGGTCTCTGCATTATTGGTTTCTTCTCATCAGATGTACAGCCATACAGATTGGAAGAACAGTTTTATATTGTCTTTTTAAGTTGATGTCAATTTCTACATCCACTGGTTCTAGCGACATTTCACAATTTTCGCGATTTTATTATTTTTTTCTCGAATATGTAAAAATAAAGTTCGGGTTCGGCAGCGAAAAACTAGGTGGAGTCGGGTAATCGGAACCAAACAGATTTTTTATTAGGCCTGACAGGGAGAGAACGTAGTGACCAAAAGCAAAGAAATCAGGCCGTCTTAATACACGTGACTGGCTATAAAACAAAATAGAAATGTTTTAGTAATATTTATTTTGTAAACGTGTAAAGTAAAGTAAACACAGGCTGTTTAAATTCGTGCCAACTACAGTCAGTTTAAAATAGCACTATATATATATATTATATATATATATATATATATATATATATATATATATATATATATATATATATATATATATATATATATATATATATATATATATATATTAATGCTTTTGTGTTGAACAGGGTCTATTTTTGCAGAAATCCATTAAAACTGTTACTGTGTTTTAATTATCGTGAAGTGAAATGAAATCAATGCAAACTGGAATTTACTTCGCTGCAACAGCATAGTGTATTCAAGTAATAGCGACTTTTTAACACCCCATTTTCTTTTACATAAATCTGCGAATGAATAACTGACTCTGTTTTGCTTTTCACTTCGTAGACGTTAAACAGTCCGCTTGTTTATCTCTCCTGTCAAATGCCAAGATGTTAAATTTCACCGAAAGTCTTTGTCATTTAATTGATAATTCATCCACCGACTGTCGCAGACTGACGTCAAGATTGACCCACAACCTGTTCATAGTGTGTAGGCGAGAGCTTTAGTAAACGCCTTCAAATGAAATATACATCTCGAAACAATAGACGGTATTCTTGATTCCAAGCTTGAACACTACCCTCCCCTCTATCTGTTACATTCAACAATCAGAAGCGACGACTCCCCTCCCAACGTCTTAAAAGTGTGTGTGTGTGGGGGGGGAGGACACGTCTCCCCGCACACCGTCCCACCTGCGCATGAAAAGAATGATATACGTTTGATAAGAAAGGAAGAAGTGATAGCGTGAATCCGACTTTGCATGATAAATTTTTGAGTAACAAATAACGCACTCCTTTTTTGTACATCATTAAATCAATAATATAAATGTGTGAAGGAGACAACGATTGATAAAACGAGTATTTGGTTTCAAATAAGAAGCTTTTAGACAGGCCTGTGTTAAATAAAGAATGAGCTCCATAACTTTGTTTCGACTTGGATGCAGCTACGCAGGCTTAAACGACTATGCTGATTACACCTGAAGGGGGGATTAGGCGGGATTACGTGATTCTCGATCGAATTGGACAACTTCTCAACCGAGAAACGTCCACCGCACACAAAAAACATACAAAATGCAATACTAATTTTCATGATTACGTTTTTCATTTTTTTATTTGTACTTTGTAAAAAAATTGCAGCGTTCTCAGCATTCTAAGTTAAATAGTCGACACCGTCTTAAAATATTACAGTGATTGTTATCCAGGCTTTCATTGAAGACGTGTTCTTATTTGTGTGTGTGTGTGTGTGTGTGTGTGTGTGTGTGTGTGTGTGTGTGTGTGTGTGCAATGCTGGGTAATATTTCATTCATCCTAGTTCATTGGCTATTTTTGTTGTAAGACAAAAGCGCTGTTATTGTGATTATGGCGGGATTTCCTAGAAGTTTGAGATTGACATGGTGACCAGGACACATACACATGTATTTAAAACTCGACGTCAACCTCGCATCACTCAAAGAATTGATTCGCAATAATTTCTTGTCTTAGCAGGAACGAGTGTTCTTAGCTACACCTTCACATAAACACCAAAGATTAGACAGACAGACAGACACACACACACACACACTCACACTCACTCACACGCACGCACGCACGCACGCACGTACACATACACACATATATATAAATAAATAAATACACACATTCATTCATACATACATACATACACACATACATACATACATACATACACACATACATACATACATACATAAATAAATACACACAGTCATACATACATACATACATACATACATACATACATACATACATACAGACAGACAGACAGACAGACATACAGACAGACAGACAGACAGACAGACAGACAGACAAACACCCCCCCACACACACAAACATACATTTAACAATTGCCTATGTACGCCATTATGGCAAAGATTATAATCTTCCAATATCCAACAATTTTCAAGAATCCATCTTTGACCAGGTCTAAATAAACCCATTAAAGTCATATTTTTGCAGATAGGTTGAAAGTTAATCCAAATTTCACCGCATACCAGGATAACTACTAAATTGTTTATGATATCCAAAGAATTTAAATTTAAAGAGAACACAATGTCCCTCTTTCATTCTACATCAAAGTAATATTGGCGATAATATCATCCTTACAGCGTTATATCTGCCAACGTCCAAAAAAATATCTTCAAATCTGTGTTATGATTGTATCATCATTGTTAAACTTCCACTCGTGCTAACGGCCCACACAGACTTCTGTGAGTACTTGACGCACCGACGAAGATTGCCAATCCTTAAAACAACCGAACAATAGCGAGCGAATTCAAAGGTTCTTTTTGTTTTGTTTTATTCAGTCTTTGTTTCTCGTTTGGAAAGCTTTCGGTAAGTTTTAATCGTGTATTTAGTGCGATGAACGCTCCTTAGAATGGTGTACTTCGCCCCAGTAGTCATAATTGAATTTTTCATTTCTCACGTGTAGAAACACCTCGTCACATGTTATACATGTGGCATTACTGCTTTGCGCGTTCCTTTTAACTCTGTGTGAAAATAAATAGTGCCATAAGATGTAAGAAAAATTACATGTAGAGAAGGTCTTATAAGACTGCATTAGTACAAAGTAAGGGATGTATTAAGTTAATATGGCACAGAACGTTCATTTACAGAGAAATAAAAAACCTTGGGACAATTTGTTCGCCCCTTGGCCAACCGAATTCATCTGTCGTAAAGCTCTCACAAAATGAAAGCTGTCTATCCCGCCGTTTTTTTATTTTTAGATTTGTGGTCTCTTCATATCCTGGTTGTGCATATACTAACACAGATATAAAACACCATGCGAACACAGAGTTGATTAGAGAACGGAACAATCCGAACAGCCAGGCAGGCACGCGAGCTTGCAGTGACCTTTGACATCGGCACCTTTGTGTTCCTATGGTGATACAAGCGGATAGCATAATATCGCTACCCGTGATCGTAGACCTTTGGGCAGTCTGCATGATTCGCTTGTTTTCGACTCGTTATATGCAACAAAAGACGACTTGATTTTTTTTTAGTAAAAGCGGACTTCTTTTGTACCTCATTCATTCTGCAATCTTATTTTTTTATTTTGTAATTCCATCAACTTTTAGTCGATACTAGCCGAAACGAATCAACCGACAATTCATCGTCACATCATCTGACGTAAACTGCAACTGAATTTTATGTGTAATAAATGAATGCACAATAAAAGCCCGCGTGAAATTCAAGATTTTATTTGTCAAGGAGACGGGTGGTCGTATTACTTGGTAAGTAACATGGACATATGGCAAAACCCCATAACCTATATTGTGTGTGTCTCTTGCTATCGTCACGGATCAAGTTTATTGAGACTCGTACGGAAAGAAAGAACGACTGGTTTCAATGTCCATGTGCATTTCCGTAGCATACACGGAGAAAATGATAGTAGCGGTGTTGGTTTTCACTCATTTTTTTTAGGCGAGCCTTTCGGAAACACTGTATCATAGCGAAGGAACAAATAACATGGGGAAACATTCAGTAACTAACATACCCAATTATAAAACGACCGTTCTGTGGTTACATGCCGATGTTATTCCCATGTTGCTTAATAGCCACGGAGTTTTGTAAAGTCATCAGATCTGTATTTCGGATGTCCCTATCGTCTTCGAGAACGACCTTTGAAGCATAAAGCAAGGAAAAGTATCCGGACGTGAACGGGAAGATCACAAAAAGGTACCCACGGGATTGACTCAATGAAATCACCGGAGTTCGTCATCAATTACATCCGGGTATCGCTTTGAAAATATTGTCCGTGTTTCTTTCACTCTGTCAGAGATGCTTCATTGACATTCGTTTCGCGCACGTTGGCACAAAGTTCCCCATTTGTACATCTAGTTTTAAAATCAATGACAAGTTAGACAACTTTTCGATTGAATAAACGTTTAGTTTGTTCAAAGTACGTCACAGGGTGGCACACGTCAACCCTTAGCGTGATGTCCACATATGGTTAAACTGCTGCCTTGTCCGGACTTTTTTTAAATGAGAGAAATCGAGCGAGGAGAACCTAGAAAAAAAATTAAATCTTTCTCGATATTTATGAAAAATAAAATAAAAAGAGATATCATTTCCAAACAGGTGTTATGGAAGAGATATGCTGACACAGAACAATATAAAATATAGTAATAATTTGTTGCGTTCGTGTTTTTGTGTGTGTTACAGTAAGTAATTTGTGTCTTCTTGTTACACACACAAATCGGCGTTGGGTCTTTTATGATGTACAGCGAACAGACTGGTAGACGAAATTAATGGTGGTAATAACATGAAGGCAATTAACTAATACATGTTCTGAGTTCATGTAAGATTCAGTTACTCTGTACATCACGTAGGCGCTAGGCCAAGAACCGACCAACCGACCGACCGACCATGCCAAGCGACCCGCAACACAACCTTCGTTGGCTGGTGTCGGAGATAAAAAGAAAAGAAGAAACATTGCCGTGAGAGCACCCCTTCCTTCTGATTTATTGTTTGAATTCCGCTCTCACTCAAACACACTTTGGGTCCCCAAATGCCCATTTATAACGTTGCAAATTAACGACAGTGAAGCCATTAGACTTCTCTTCCACTTTCACTATTCACCTTTTTGTGATTCTGACGCTATACGGAGTAATTTGCATATGATTCTGTCCCGTCTACCCAGTACAGTACTAAATATATACAGACAAGCAGATTTGAAATTGATGAAAAGTTCATAGCATTCCTCTTTTTCTTTTTTTTTACAATTCGATCTTGAAGTTTCTAGCGCCTATCCATTACTTATATAATACCAAATGTGATGTTTGGACGAGGTATGGCGTTTCGGATTAACGTGTTTTAACGCACTTTTCGCCTGCGGCGATCGTTTGCTTGAAGAAGCATCACCAGTAAATATCTTAAGACATCGCGACAAGCTTATACTGTTATGAAAAATGAATGTTTTTGGTAACTGAAGAAGAGAAAAGAGTGTGAAAGATCGGGGCCGTGAATATCCGCCCTCTGGAGCTCGGGATAAGTAATGAATTATAAATCTAATTTCGAAAAGTTGAATCATAAGTCACAGAAGTGACGCCAGTGTTACAGCCAGCGATACCGCAGCATTCACTTTACATTCATTATCTATGTCTTTCAACAAACAAATATTACTCTCTTTTTTTATCTTTTACAAAGGACAGCTAAACGACTTGACACAGGAGACATGGGCTGCGACACACGACGCATACACTTCACTCTTTACCCCGACATACCTATTCATTCCACCACAATTTACTGCTTCCTGCACCAAAATTATATTGTCTACTCCTGTACCGGTAGCAGAGTCACGCTGTACAAGTCATTGGCGCGCTTAGCGGGGAGGGTTGTTTGTTGAATTGGACTTGTTTCCTCCAATATATCATAAAGTTAGCAGTCCATCAAAATTTGCAACCGATGAGGAACTTAAAACATGGTTTACTTTCCTTTCTCATTTTTATATCTTTTACCATATTTTGTTTTTTCGTGTCCGGGTTTGGTGTTTTATTTTATAACAGAGGTATAACATCATTACTATAAAACGTATATAACTCACTGAGTCGAATGGCGGTAAAATGACTTTGTGAAAGTCTAAATTGCCGACACAGTGGTGATATACAACAATTAGACATTGAGT
>NC_135566.1:14475000-14485000 GCF_964340395.1 Glandiceps talaboti | reverse complement strand
TGAAGCAATTGGCGTTCAAAGGCAACAGTATACCAGTATGTTGTCCTCAAACCCTTCAACATACACTGCAACCTGATATTCTCTTCCTTCTCAAGCTAAGAGGGGTCACTAACTGAAAAAAAAAATATCAGAGGAAACAATTCTGTTGATTTGATATTCCTAACAAACTGAATTCAGACATCAACTGATTATGTTCCCTGGATGGACATACACAGCAACACACCATTTAACCTGTTAACCCTCCCCTATGTATATTCATTTCTCCACTTTGCCCTCTACCCCTCTTCCATTTTCTTCTTCCTTCTTACTATCTCTTACACTTACGCCTTTACACATTCGCTATTCCGCTACTTTTCCCATTCCACATCCCGTCACATCTTCTTTCGCTGCTCCTCTGCTCTCGATCTATCAGTGCAGACTTTCTGCTTCTAACTCTACCCCTGTCTGTCTGTCTGTCTGTCTGTCTGTCTGTCTGTCTGTCTGTCTGTCTGTCTGTCTGTCTGTCTGTCTGTCTGTCTGTCTGGATGCATGTATGTATGTATGTCTGTCTGGATGTCTGGATGTCTGTCTGCTGTCTGTTTCTGCGTGTGTTTCTTTGTATCTAAATCTCTGTCTGTCTGTCTGTCTGTCTGTCTGTCTGTCTGTCTGTCTGTCTGTCTGTCTGTCTGTCTGTCTGTCTGTCTGTCAACTCATTAAATTCGCCAAGTTCTCCTCTCCAATCCCGCCAAAATAAAACCATGACATAAATATGGTCAAAACACGTGTGCCATAGAATTATAAAAAGGACCCCCCTCGTCCTCAGTATGCCTACCCGCCCTCCCCCTCCCCTTTTTTTATGAAACGAGGACATCAGAATCATTCCATGATAATAACATTTAACTTTACTACGATTCTATTGAACGTGTAACTTTGTATTCCAACGCAGAACACGAACATTTGTGTATATTCCTCGATACATCAATGGCACTGAATATATATGTATGCAACAGCGGTTTGAGAAACACTGTAATTTAAAAGGTCCAAACGATTAATCTCATAAACGAACAACAATTCATAATTACTTCTGTCTTTCTATCTATCCAAAAACCACGCTTGATCGTGTTTTTAAATTTTTAGTTGAACACTATCAATGAGAAAGTCATTATGTGTTATTTATGTGTGGATCATAACAACGCTCCGACTCTTATTATGAGCAGACGGATTGAAACATTGCCGAACACTTTCACTTTTGGAGGGAAAAAATAAGACACGTCATTCATTTACATTCTGCGGGGAAACTGAGCTGCATGATTACGAGGGAAAGGAAAGTCGTGTTTTTTTTTGTTTCATTCAACTGTCGAAAGCATAGACGCTTTAGATAGTTACGTTGATAGATAGACAGATCGGAGTTTTGCTCGTAGGGTGAGCATATGTTTTGTCAAAAACTTACACCGACATATTTCATCGTTACAATAGGACATCTGACATTATAGCAAAGAGACACGACGATTCATCATCCCTGGGTCTTATTCCTACAAGCCGACCTTTGACCCTCAATCTTTTTCACAAGTCCAGTTAGGAAAAAAAACCGAACGTTTCTTTTACTCGAAATGATTCAGAGTTCAAGCAGGTTATAGTTTGCATAAAAAAAGTAAAACGAGTTTCAGATAGAAATTGAATAACTTTCTAACAATTTTTGACGCCGAGTTGTCGCTGAAAAGCGAACCAGTTTTTTTTGTGTCGTAAATATAATTAGTCATTTCTGTGGTATATGGCTTTTGTTCAGGGATGGAATTTGGGGACATTTTGATTCTGTCTGTGTTACGGTATGTTTCTGATCTTCTGATCATCCGATTTCTTGGCTATTACTACTACAAAACGGGCACGTTTTGCGGGGAAATAGCCATCAGCGATGTTTATCTCTCTTTAACTGATGTACTGTATCGTTGAAAAATTTGGATGGGCTGGTGTCCCGAGAGACGAAACGGTTTCAAACGAGTCCCTTAATCAAGTTAAAGGACCTTCGGTGTCTTAATTAATTATACCCTCTTTACCAACGTGTGAAATCATGATGCATCGCTTGACATCGAAAGCAAATTTACAAGCAATTATAGGAACTCATCATTATGACACTGAGGCAAATCGATATGTATGCTCTCATCAATTCTCAGCGTCCCTAGTAAACGAAAGGTATCTCAAATTTACAGTCAAATTGAATCATTTTAAACAGAGAGCTCAAGACAAGATGTAGACTGGGTTTTCATTTGGCTCGTTAAATTTTCAATTTTTTTACAGGCTAGATTAAATTAGGTGTGTCTCACTTGTCACCAGCGATAATTAGTAACGCTTTTGAAAAACAGTGTTGAGCTAACTTTCTAAAAGACAATCTAATGACATATTTAAAACGTAATACTTGTCAAGTAGTCGTTCGGCTCTCTCTCATTTGGTGATGCCGCTTAGCGTATCCCTCAGGTGATTCGTTATAATTAGGCCTGACGACGGCCCCACAAGAGAGCAGACAATCGTGTCAAACTCCACACTCTCACTGTTTCCTACATCTGAAAACTCTATTTTCTGACTATCTTTACGAGTCTCCTGAGAAAAGCGCTAAAAAACGTGGTGTACTTTTCCACGGGCATGATGATATCCTGGTTCGATTTCTAACAATTACAAGATCAGGGTATTGATGTTCGAACACGTCCCTCACCTGGCAACGTTAAAAAACCTAATACCCAATTCTGCACTTTTTAGGTTTTCCAACTCGAATGTTTGACAGTAGATTACGCCAAAGTCAATGACATGCTCAAACTATTCGAAATGTAGCTGGGTTATACGATCATTCTGTGAATTTTACATGTAATTGTCTATTGATATCGTTATCAAATTGTCTGATTCAACTTGAATTTATTTGAGCTGGCTCTGTTTAGATGACTCATCTCCCCGTCTGTATCTTACGCTCTATAAGCCATTTGTTGTATGTAAAAGATAATCGTTGCAGATTTGATATGAAGACTAGAACTACAAGTCGATGATCTTAGACTAGCGGCGAAACTGGGGAGATTCGTGAATGTTTTGTGAGTGTTTGACACTCTGTCGTCAGAAGGTACTGATCTTTTGCTGTGTTTCATCTGTGTTGATGTTCGTTGTATCCTGACAGTTCAAGATTTGGTACCATCGTAAACCCTAGTCATCGAAACTGCTAACTAAAAATAAGGTGTGTTTACGCAAAACTGTCTTTGTTGTTCTTCTTTTTGTTTATTCACTTTTTTGGTTCTGTTCGTTGTTATGAGAATGCATAAATGATGATGATGATGATAATGATGATGATGACGGTGATGGTGATGGTGGTGGGGACGGTGGTGGTGATGATGATACCGGTGGTGGGGGTGGTGATGATGGGGGTGATGATGATGATAGAGATGATGATGATCTTGTTGGGTTATTGTCGTTGTTGTTGTTGTTGATGTTGTTGTTGTTGTTGTTGTTGTTGTTGTTGTTGTTGTCGTCGTCGTCGTCGTCGTCGTCGTTGTTGTTGTTGATGATGTTGATGATGATGATGATGGTGATGATGATGATGATGATGATGATGATGATGAAAACGAAGAACAAGAAGAGGAAGGCGGTAGTGTTTTCGAAAAGATGGAAACTAAGATAAGAATGCAAAATGCTGAATTTGAAGACATTTTTGTCAATATTGATGTTGTCTAGTTTGTAGCTGACGATTGCTAGGATAAAAAAAAACTGCAAGAAAAATGACACTGTAAAAAGGAAGACAAAAATGGTAAAATGATTAACAAAAAGGGGAATTTGAAACCGTCAAAATTACCAGTATACAACTTTAGCTTTTCAGACACCAGATCTATGCACTGAAAAGATGGGAATTATGACTCTGGTGTCCAAATAAGGAAGATGAGAGTTCTCAACCGTCATAGATTATGTGCTTGTAATTGTAAAGACGATTACACCTGTCTTGCCGGCGGAATGTCACTTTTCAGTTCGATTGCAAATTTAACAACGAGGTCGATGATATTTCTTTACGCTGCTGGGATGATTGCAAATGTGCACTTCGAAATACCTTATCCGTTTGCTGTATTACCTTGATGTCATTTTAAAGAAATCGATGTGAACATCTACAGGGCACTTGTCCCAGTGTGTGTTCTACAGTGGCAAAATACATCGTAAAAGTGTAAAAATGAAAAAACATATATTGTACATTCATGTTGCAACTAGCGTTCTAAGTCGATTATAAAGTTTCCAAGCATATTGTCATGTTTTTTTTTGTTATTTACTTATCAAAACGCACTTTCTGTGTTAATATTTCAAGGTTGTCGAGTAGTCTTCCCCGACTTTGGATCTGCGTTTTGAGATCTTCATATTGAACGTGTTCGACTTTATCAGTCTTGGACTGTGGAGAAAAAGTGTAGTTTTGGTGACAGCGTTTTGACTGTTCATCGATTCACTGTACGGCATACTAGCAAATATCGATATCTCAGTTCCCAAGACTTTTTGTGCATCGTTTGTTTATTGTTCTCACCATTGATTCAGCATCAGGGGAGACGATCGGTTTTAATCCCAGACAGGTGCACAATAACTGAAACCTGGCCAACCTGCAGCTAGTCTTATTAATGATTAATAATATATATATATATATATATATATATATATATATATATATATATATATATATATATATATATATATATATATATATATATACATATATACATATATATATATGTAATATATATATGCGTGTGTCTGTGTCTGTGTCTGTCTGTTTCTGCGTGTGTTTCTCTATGTGTATCTATATCTCTGTCTGTCTGTCTGTCTGTCTGTCTGTCTGTCTGTCTGTCTGTCTGTCTGTCTGTCTATTTATGTATGTATGTATGTATGTATGTATGTATGTATGTATGTATGTATGTATGTATGTATGCTTACAATGTGTGTGTTTGCACAAACAGTCTAGTACATTTTTGTAGTATTTTCAAACGACAGTGTTTTGTCTGTAATTATAGATATAACTAAGGTGTCAAATTGTATGAAATACGGATTGTCTAAATTCATTTATAGAATGAACAGACGAAAGCATATGCAAATTTCGAAATGAAGTTTAATGGCGGGAAGGGAATAAAGTTGAGCGATGCAGGCGTTAATATTGTACGCATGAGTGGACAAAATAGGCGGTAAAACTGGATTCGTCCATACTTCACCTAGTACCAATATCACCGTTTTTACATGTAACATAGCTTGCCTCGTGACCAAAATAATTGCGAGGGGGTTATCAATCTTGAATTTAAAAAAAAATTAAACACGAATTGAAAGGAAATAAAAATAGAATTATTACAAATGTGGATGTTGATGATAACAAGATTAGTGTTGTGTTTCTTGCAACTATATGTTTTACTAGAGAACCGTACGTCAGCACCACACGGTATTCTGTCCTGGTCTTATTTTGTATGAAGAGATAATCATCACGATATAAATGGATGAGTACGAAAGGATTGATTCTATGAACTAGTGATATGCTTTATTTACCCAGAGTATCGAATTAGCGCCCTTATCTCTTTTTTTTGAGGTCTTTCATATAATAGAATAGGGGTGATTTTATACGTTGCACAGTTACAGGTATATCACGCAGACTGCAAAATCAAGACGAATTCACACAAAAAAAAAATAGAGTAGTAACGTGAAAATGCCCACAAACACATGGCTATTCCCCCCATCTAATTCCCACCCGCAAACATACAGATTCGAGTTATACCATATAGCAAACGTTCAGTTTTGAGCGTCCATATTTTATTACAAGCGACACGTTGCTGGAAGATTAGCGCCAGTTGGAGCGTGTTTTTTTTGGGTATAACACGTCAAGGAAAACATGTTAAATATACCTTTTCACAAATATCTTACAATGAAAACCTCTGTGTCGTATTCAGACAAATTGCCAACACTAACTTCTTCCTTTTCCCCTCCCCTCTCCAGTCATCCTGATATCTCTCTTTGTTATACCGCCATTGGAAAAAAACATGCCGCTAAAATGCTGTCGTCAGAAATTATGATGATGCTACCACCATAATGGTAATTTACAATTTTCAAATATTTTTTTTACGACTTCCAGGTTCATATCATTCATGGCACTTGTATTAATTTTTAATTGGGACTGTAAGTAATGCAAGTTCAATTACCACTATTACAGTCCAGGAATTCATGGTCTTTGGATTCGTTTCCCGCCAATATTATGAAGTAGTTTAGATCTTGGAGTAATTATACTGTCAGTGTAATTGCATGGCAATATACACAAATTCAAACTGCTACCTTGAATCCGTCAACACAAAATAAAATGTCTTCATTCATGGTTTATATCTGAAGTTTAGAATCTGTAACATAGTCTGTTGTATTGTGTTTGGTCCGGCAGCTGGAATAGTAACAAAAATATTTCCCCGCCATTTATTTCAAGATCACAATTTATGGTTTTTTCGTAATTTTCTTGTTCCTGTGAACTCTATTTTAGTCGGGAATTAGAGAAATGACAATCTGTGATAAATTAATAGCAACATTTTTGTTTTTCGAAGTAATAGAACCGTTTTTTTTGGTTTCATTAATTTTAGATCAAAAATCTTTAGTTTTCCGTAACTTTTTGATTCATCTGGATTTCATTTTAGACAGAAGTCTGAGAAATAGCAATATGTTAACATTTGAAGGCAATGTTTTGATTTAAAAACAATCAGATTTAGCTAGAAGCGTTTTCCAAAATTGAGTCTCCAACAATCGTTCAAATATAAATAGTACTGTCAATTCAGAACTGGTAAAATGAAAACCTCATTGCATAGAAGAAATGGCATTCAATGATTTATATCTACAGGTTTCATACTTCTGCGTCGGGTAATTTATAGTGATGCATTAATATTTTCTGGGTTTTTTTAATCATTGTTTTAGTTGTTAAATTCCACAATTATAAAACAACCATTTTTCTTGTACCCTGGAGGTGAATTTTTCATTTTTGAAAAAGTAAGCTTGACTAATTTCTTGTCAACGTTGATGGCTTGGTTTCTTCTACTAATACTGTACGGTTATACACAGTCATTCCATTTAATATCAGAGTATGCAGGAGTTTAATAACCCGGCCTAAAACAGGCAACAAAACAGTAGACAAAATTTCAGTTGAAAATCTCCCGCCAATAGTTTTACCCCTATAATAAGCAGTGAGGGTTATGCACGTTGATGCAAATAGGAATGTTGTGGAGAACTCATGCACAGCTGGTAAGTAAATTGCAGCATTATAAAACTTGAACACTGCTCCTCTTTTGAACAAACTCGTTGTATTTTGAACATTATTTTGCATTTTCATCAAAACAAAAAAAGTCAAGTTTAAAGGCCCGGGCGATGTAACAAAAACGACGTCTTTCATAATTTTTTGTTCATATTTTGATTTTCATGCAGTTGTTATACTCGCTTCTATAGATGTGTGAACAATCCCACATATATGCATAATACCGACATCTCACAAATCTAGGAGTTGTTGACAAACAAGTAACCAGGTCCGTGTTCAAGAGTGTTTACGCACGGGCACCAATCACATGCGCAGTACCATAAAGAGGGTGATTCAGCGCATCAGAATGAACGAAGAAATTAAAATGTAGAAATATTCATTTTTCGGCGAAAAATTCAGCTAGAAATATTATAAAAATACAGATCAAGAAATGAAGATTAAAATCAATGATAATGATGGGTCAAAAAAAGATAATCGGTTGTGCCGCTTAGATGAAATGAAAAACTTCAAGAGAAAATTACACTAATCCAAATTACAATCTTAGATTTTATTTTTTGATAATTTGAATAACTTATTATTCATAACCATTTTAATTTTTTTTTAAACAGAGAGTGACCCTGTTTGATTCATGTAAGCACTTGGGACTTGAACCATGTAAGTTTAAATCTACCCACAAAATATTCATGCTATTAACGTTAGCATGACGCCATTTTTTTTTTTTTTTTTTTTTTTTTGGGGGGGGGGGTCTTTTCGAACACCTGTATAACGTAAGGCAATTTTTTTGGGCTAATTTGTGTAATACTGATAATTTGACCAAATTGAGAGTTCACATGTGATCGATGTAAGGAGGGGGGGGGGTAAAACAAAGATATGAAAGTTTTCTTATCAAATATGACAAAACGATGTTAGATATAAAAACCGTAATATCATGTACTGTAGATAACAGTCGGAGTGCGCTATACATGGACGCTGCAGGCGGAAGATGCGCAACGGGGTTGGCGTCGTACCGCAGATTTGATTGTTACGTGGTGTGTTACCGTTATTATCATTTCTAATACAATTGTAGGAACATGTTGCAAAGTTTAGTGACAGTGGAATTTTTCTTTCTGTCGTTCAATAATGTCATTTTGTAGCCGTAAAAATGCCGAGTTTCTATCGCTCGTTTGATAAATCCCCCCTTCTATGGCATAGAAGAACACTTTGTGGGTAATTGTCGGTGGAAAATCCTTACTGGTCGAATTTAATCACGATTTCACGATATGACTGTTCACGTTTCATTTTTCTTTGAAAGCCATGATATTTTCCCGGGAAAACATACGCAAAATGTAGTAAAGATAATATGAAACGTCCGATAGAAGTGTTACTCTAGAAGTCGTTATTGTTCGGGTGTGATAATGAAATTTGGCAAATCTTTCCAGTACAGAATGGTTATGGTTATGTATGTATGTATGTATGTATGTATGTATGTATGTATGTATGTATGTATGTATGTATGTATGTATGTGCGCGCGTGTGTGTGTTGGGGTGGTGGGATACGATTAAAGTGATGAAGGGTGTATTGTGTAGAGGTCGGGGGCTACGTGTACATAGCTTTATATGCAAGAGCCAATACTATGTTGAAAGTTATTTTTCACTCTACCCGGCAATCCATAATATCGTCTCGAGAGAACTTCTGTAGAGAATTTTTGTTAAAACTATAAAAAAAATATGCACATTGGAAAAGATTCGATAGAAGACGATTGAGACCTTAAAAATAACATTGTAAAGTGTGCCTATTGGAAAAAATATCAAACTAGCTCACGTTCTGTCTATAGTGATTATGACGAGACTCGCCGAACTGACTAGACAGTTACGCAAGAAGTTGCTATCAAAGTATCAAACTTTTGAAAACTTCAAGCACACAGCCTAAAGGTAAGACATCGCCTTCTAACTTATGCGTGGAGACGAAACGAGTCAGGGGGCGTCGATGTCAGGTTTCGTACTAACTGACTAGATTCAACGATTACAGCCCAGAAGTATGCGATGATGGACCCCCTTTTGCAAGAAGTGATAACACACCGTATCCAGATATTGAATTTCTTGTCTTCATGGCAACTGGAAGACGGAAAGTCCGAGGGGCTCAAGCTGTTCGTTACTAAGATGGCGCCTACATATTTCTACATCCGCCAAGGGCTAACTTGATTCAAATAGGTTTCTATTACATTTTAATAACAAAAAAATAACTCTGATTCGAAGAAAAGAATAACCATACTGAATAAAAATTACACATCTGTCATATCATAACATTCTCCGGTTAAACATTGAAGTTTCTCGCTCTAAAAATAGAGCCAATATTTAATTTATTTGGCCATTAATGTGTTAATTTCAAATGCTGAAACATGCATAATGTTGCCCCGACAACATGCCAGAATTAATAAGAATGACGGCGATTGGCGTCTCGTTTCAGTATGTAACCACCTAACAACGTTTGCCTTTGCAGTTCACGTCAGACACGGCATCAAAAAACACTACAAGGTATTTATTTTGCCCGAAACCCCTTAATTTCCCGATCCCGACAGGGACTAATTGAGCGACTTGCTCACTCATGAATATACAGCAAAAACAGCATTAAATGTGGAAAATTTACTTCACCTGATCGTTTCCCTAGAGCCCACAGTTTCAATAGCTTTTAGATAACAAAATGTTTTCGAAGTGTTAACAGACACTTCTGTACTGAAAACTACACAGCTTCTTGTTACATTTCGTGCGATATCG